>NC_089213.1:6945371-7155371 GCF_963930695.1 Labrus bergylta | reverse complement strand
AATCTATAACTTATTTTATGGATTATAAACTGCAAAAACTTAAATCCATTTCCTCGTCAGAAATATCTCAACACAATAATTGTAATCCATATTTATCAGAAAAGTCAAAACAAACGCCTTACTTCAAGATATGAGAACAAAAAGTGGGGCCTTAATTGCTTTTAATAAGCTAAATAAATTGACCAATGAGAAAAGAACAACTCACTTGAGTGTCTTGGAACAGGATGTGATTTGAAAATCCCATTCACATTTATTTACAGAGTTTATTGTTGAAGTGGAGCTCCGCAAAAGGGGGACAGGGAACCCAGAGAATTTCCCTGTATTACGAGCTTCTCTTTTTCGCTTTGTACATTTAAAGACGCTCGACAAGTGAAATGATCAAGGTTAAGGTTAACAGAGAGAAAACTCAAACCTACATCCTCATTTTTGGAGGTGACATGATCGCCTGCTTCTGTTGCTGCACTGTTTCCATGTTCATCCAACAGTGTTCCTAATCTTCTGCAGTGATGTGACTGAAGTGACCGTTCTGCATGACGAGTGTCTGCAGTGATTCAGCATCATTTAAGGCCTCATTAAAGATTTATATGGTCGTATTGTGACCTCAAACTAAACTGGGCTCTGACTCTGCTGCAGATCATCTGAACAGTTTAACTCTCTGGATTCTTTGTCCTGAGTGTGTGTTCATGTTGTCAGATAAAAGCTCTTTGTTCTCTCTTAACACCTAACAGAGAAAAACTGATCAATAAATTAATGCATATATTAAAGATCAGCCCCCCTCCCCTCCCTCCCCCTGCATCACCAGAGGCCCTGCCAATCACAGAGAGAGAGTGACAGAGAGAAGTATTGATTGATCCGCTCAAAGAGTCGGACACAACAGGAGCAGAAGGACGGAGAGAAGGCTGAATTATTTGAATTTAGATGTTTGTGCTTTCAAGCTTTACGTCTTTCTACAACACCACCTCACCTGACAAGAAACACAAGAACTAAACCCAACTCCCTCACTGAACCAGAAACAGGAGAAAAGAAAATGACAGTTCCCCACCCCGACTGCTTCTTAAACTTAAGATTCACCCACCTCAGAAAAAAAAAACATCTGGAGATTTGATGAGAAACTGTAGAGAAATAGTGAATCTAATGTGAACACAAGTGGCAGTTTAGCAAAGCGGCAGCAGACACAGTTAAGATACAATGCATGCTCCTGCTTTGTGTTTTAATGTGAAGTTACAGATGAGTGGATCAAGAGCAACAAGCAGAGGTGGAGATATGTTTGTGTAGAAGATGAGACAGATGTTACAGGGTTTGAAATGTTCAACAGATAATTGATGCAAGAATTAAAATAAAATAAGAGACTATTCTCCGTCAAAGGTTTGCTCCGTCTCCATCGCTCATGTCCTGAACAACAGCTGGAGAGGCTCAGGGTTCAAGTGTGCAGAGACAATGTGAGGACTCGTAGTGAAGCTGTTTGAATTGTTATTGTGAAGTCAAGTTCACAGTGAATGTGTCAGTGTGTGTGTGTGTGTGTGTGTGTGTGTGTGTGTGTGTGGAGGTTAGCAGAGGTCTGAACTTTCACACAGTCTGTCTGAGAGTCCATGGTCAGGTTCAGGACAGAGGGACAATAAGAGGAGAGACAAAAAGATGAGGAGAGAAAGGGGTGGGGGGGGCAGACGGGATGCAAGGTGCAGGACGGGGGTGGTGGATGACCCTCACCCCTGACCTCAGACCCCTGACCCCGACAGAAGGATCCATGCTCAGTGAAAACGGTCAAAGTGAGGGAGTAGGAGGAGGAGTAGGGGGGGGCGGAGTCAGGATGGACACACAGGGAGGTGTATTGGGAATAGGGGTGTGGTCTCAGGGTTATTAAAGGAGGGCCGGATGATGGATAGCATCCCAGCGGAGGGGTGAAGGCAACCCGGGTGTCATCCTGTAGGGGGAGACACAAAGGATGGGCTGGCCGTGTTGGAAAAGAGTGTGTTGAACACGGTGACCTCTCCCTCGCGTTTAGACGACAGGAGCTGCAGAGGGTTCATCCATGCACATCAAATGTTCTCACATTTTGTACTTCACACTTTGTTTTAGAAAGTGTAACCAGTTGATACCAGGGGTGTGTGGACAGATTGGATTTCAAACCGATTACACTAATTGACAATTCATTCAACATTAAACAGTTTGATTTGATGGGTATAGGACGCCAATGAGCACGATTTTGTGTTAAAATATGAAAAAATGAAACCAGTAAAAAGTTAAAAAAAACAGTTTTCTCCTCTCATAATCGCTCTGTGATCGTCACAGATTGCACATGATGGTCTGGCGTCATTATTGGCATTGACTCTGCATCCTGTTATTAAACTGATATCCGCCTTGGTGAGATGCTGTCTGCTTGATATCTCGTAACAAGAGGTGTCACAATACCACATTTTTAATCTTCAATACGATACTAGTAAATATCAAAAGATATCCAAAAATGTTTCTGATAAACAAACAAAGACGTCCTAGACACCAGGTGTTGGGTAATTTCTTGTTTTTAATCAATCATACATTTTAGGCAAACTCCTGCAGGTTATCTAAATTACACAAATACATTGGCAACGTTTTGGTACCAAACATGAATGCTGCTTTTCTATTTGATCCCTTAAACTATATAACCTAAAAACCTAAAACTCCCTCATATAAATCACACACAGACACAGACACACACACACACACACACACACACACACACACACACACACACACACACAAACAAAAGGGAGCAGACGTAATAAGACGAGGTGAAACTCAAGGTCAACAGAATCAGTGATCGATACAGAGTATGGATCAGCTGATGACTCTCTCTGACAGCAGGAGAGGGGACAGATGAAGGGGAGGACAGAGACGAGCTCTGATGGATAATGACCACACACTCACACACACACACACACAAAGAAAGAGAGAGAGATAGACTAAAATGTATGTAACAACGTTTACGATCCAAACTGTGTTTTTAAACTGGTTTGTTTTGGTATTTTTGCACATTTCAAACGGTAATGTCGTTTTTTTGGGGTTTTTTTAAATAAATTAAACATGGGGACTATTTTTAAATATTTAAAGCTCTAAATGACTGAAAACAATAAAAGTTTTTGGAGTTCTCCAGGTGATTGTTTTAGCTCGAGTGCAGTGAAACAGGCTGTAATGTCTGCAGGTTAAATCTCAATCCATCAAAGAGTGTCCACTCAAAGTTTTTGTTTTTGTCCTTGACAGGCTCAGGTTGTTATTCAAAGTGTCCGACAGCATTACAGAAAGTTTCCCTTCAGAGATAAGACCTTTCTGTTGAAGAGGGAGATGTTATTTTAAATCATGAACAGCTGTTGCATCACTCTCCTCAAACACACCATTGCCATTCTAACGTGCCAAACAGGGTCGTTGCTAGGTTACTGCAGCCTCGTTTGATATTCTGGGACTTTCTCTTAATGGTTACTTCAGATGCAACACAATCATTTTGCAACACAAACAAAGTAACCCTAACAAAGCAGCCTTACACCAGCAACACCTGCGTTCAGTGAGGTAAAAAGACCCTTTTTGTCCGTGGAGTCTGGTCGCTGAGAAGAAGGCGATTAAACACATGTATACGCTTTTTTTATAATAAATAATAAAAATCTTTTTTATAAGTCCCTGAACCTCCAGAGCTGGTGTGTTGACCCCCGGCAGCTGACGTGATGAATGCATTCTTATTGAAATGGTCATTTTGGGCGACACCCATCCCGTCTTTGGATCATAGAGGATGGATGGAGGGTGCAGTGTGGGGGGGGGTCACAGCGGGTGTTTAGGTCAGTAGATCAATGAGATGCTGAGCGTGGTGTGTGTGTGTGTGTGTGTGGAGGGGGGGGGGGGGGGGGGGGGGGGTGTTACGGCTTAAGACCCTGCGCTGCCGTTCTCCAATCTTATATATGCATGTGTGTATTGTTCCTGTGATATTGAACGTGGTGTCAGAAGGAGCAGTGAACCCTGCATCTGTGAGGGGGAGGGCAATCCGAACCGGGTGGGGGTCAGCAGTGTGTGTGTGTGTGTGTGTGTGTGCGTGTGTGTGTGTGTGTGTGTGTGTGTGTGTGTGTGTGTGTGTGTGTGTGTGTGTGTGTGTGTGTGTGTGTGTGTGTGTGTGTGTGTGTGTTTCCTCTGGGGTGTGAAGAGACTCCCTGGACGAGAAAGTTCAATCACAGATAAAATGTGTCAGTTTCAGCTTGATGTTAATTCTTGTCAAATCGTGAAGCCTCTGAAAAATCATCCAGACCTTTTTACCTTTGATTTAAAAAAAAGACTTTGATATCTTTAACGGTTAGCAGCTGTCGTTAGCTTCATTCTAAAGACGCATTTGTAAAAGTAAAATGTCCATCATTTTTGTTTGAGTTACTTTTATCGTTCTTCTTTTCTGTTGCCTATGTTAGTACTTATTTAAGCTAACTGAAGAGATGTGGGTCTGCTATGAAGCTATTATTGATGCAGAACTGTTTATGAATGCACAAATGTACACAGAGATTTGCAAACACTGTACATGCACCTATTTCTAAATGTGAATATAATTCTCCACGGCTGATAAACCTGAGTGTTTTTGCTCAAAGGCCTCTCAATCGGCTGTCTGTGCACACATGACTTTGACTGAGATCCACAAATGTGTGTGTGTGCACAATGAGGGAGAAAAGATGAAATATCCAAACACGCTGTGACCTCCTCAGTTCACGCCATCAAGTGACCAGCAAGGCCGGGCTGATGAAAATAGGCTCAGGTCACCTGTGAGCCTGAGCTCAGGGCAAACAAACCCTCGACTCAGAGGTCTGGTTTGTGGATGTAGCACAGCAGAGGTGTTGCAGAAGTCGTGCAAACGGACAGCCGATTGAGAGGCCCGCCTCAGTTATACCTCATGACTTGACTTTCAGCTCTTCAGCTGTTAATACTTCTGTACGCATTCATCACCAGTCTACATATTTGGTAATCTGTAGCTTTGTGGATCCATATCTCTGCGTGTGACTCACAGTCAAAACAAAACATGCAGTTTTGCAACGATAATAGGCCCATAGCCTGCTGCTTAATGAGATACTTTCCAAACCATTTCAGCCGCACCCGTGGGTGTTACTGCTACTTCTCTGCTCCTTAATGTGTTTCTCGATGGTCTTCTGACTCATCGCTCCGTCGTTCGACACTCAGAACTCCTCGGTGCCATAATTACTATCTAATGAAGATCAAACAGACTGACACACATCAGCTCAGTGTTTCCTGAGCATGTGACCTCCTCTCACTTCCCTCCTCTCTTCTTCTGCTCCTCCTCCTCAGCTCCTCCTGAGTTCCTGCAGTGGCCGCAGTCCGTGTCCAAACCAGCAGGGGGCAGTGCCGTGTTCACCTGTGTGGCTCAGGGCGTCCCCGAGCCGCACCTGATCTGGCTGAAGAACGGAAAGGTGCTGATGCCGGGACACAACGTGAAGCTGACCAACAACAACAGGTGAGTGATTTCTGAGGCCACATCGGACGCCGGATCACAATCAAGAATCAGGAATAAGAAATCATTTATCCCAAGTGGAAATTCAGTCATTACAGTTACCATTATATACAATATAATATTGCGATAATTCAAAAATGTAATTAATGACAAACATTAAGTACAAAAAGTGCAGAATCGGACAGTCAAGTTATTGCACATTAAGGCCCAATTAAAAAAATATTTTACTTGAAAAAACAGAATTCATTCAGAAATAATGAGTTGCTTTTGCAGCATTTAACGTTTGATAAATTAAAATTCACTCTATAAAAATATCTAACATGTAGAGAATGTGTGATGAAGCTCGAGTTGGTAGTATTTTTAATGCACAGAGGGATTGTGCACACGCTGCCTCTTTTCCTTCATGTCTCTCCTTCTGGCTTCGGGCCGACGTGATGTGTGTATAAAAACTTTAATTTACAATACTAGCAGGTTACCTGACAGGTTTATGCAGCTGCACATCCATACGTGGAAAGATTTCCTTTAGCAGCAGCAGGAGTCCTATCAGATGCAGATTGTGATTTTCTGTGAAATCTCAATCTGTGTTGTTCCCTCTCATGTAAAGAGAAGCCTTTTTTTTTTTTTTATGGAGCGATGCAGTTCATAGTTGCACCACACGATGGCAGCACTGCACAGAGAGATTGCAGGAGCAGGTGCTGATGGAGCCTTACAGATCAGTGTGACTGTGGTTAAGCCATTTGATTATGATCTGCACTTCACTGTATTTATCATATGTATTTATTTCATTCATACATTCACTGTGACACATCTTTACGCTGGTTTTGTTCACTTAACTTTTGTTCACGATGGAAGGAGAGTCATTACTCACTACTAAGAAAATCTCAGAACAGTTCAGCTGCAGGACTACATTTAGTGAATAAAGTGAACATGCATATTCTCTGTGCATCATAGTTATTTGTGTTCGAACAGGAACAAAGTTAGAGCATCATTAGACGACGTGCTGCCGGTTTAATTGGTCGTTTAATTACGTTACGAGCTGTAGGGTCACATCTCTGTGATCGAGGTGATTATTCAGCCAGGGTTAAAACTGAACTGCAGCCCTTCATTGACACCCTGATTCCTCACACTCTCTTTTAATGGTGTGTATTAGGTGTGTGTGAACCTAAAGTGCAAGCTTGAGATCACACCCTGTAGCACACCCCCCCCCCCCACCCTCACAGAAGTGTGAGATTAACTGTGTTTAAATTAAAAGAAGAGATGCACCCATTGTGAAAACCAGAGCCGATATTTATCGCGATATTTAGCCGATATTTATGATTTCTTTTGGTGTTAGGGTGGTTTCACATTAGGGACCCGGGTCCAAATCGAGTTCACTTGACCCCAAAGTCCAGTTCATTTGATGAGTGTGAACACAAGGAAGTGGACCCGCTATATGACGTCATTCTAAACGGCTCCTGTCACTTCAAAAACAGTCATAATCACGCAGCACGGGCCTGTTTTATCTTCTGAGCTACACAGTGGATGTGGAAGTAGGAAGAGGGATGTTGTTGGCGTCATAGAAGTATCAAAAACATTCAAAGTTACTCGGATGGACTCAGCTTTCGAGTGGTGTGATGTCCAATGTCCAATTACTCATCTTTTTTAAACCCTCTCAAGCCCTCGTAGACCCGTGCACTCAAGCCCGGCAGACCTGACGCCATTAGAGTCCGTGAGGGATCAGTGGTTAGGCGTTCTGGTAGATGTGACTGACAGTGAACTGATTTATCCGTCTCTCCGTGCAGCACTCTGGCTCTGACCCGCATCAGCTCCGAGGACGAGGCCATCTACCAGTGCATCGCCGAGAACAGCGCAGGCACCAACCAGGCCAGCGCCCGCCTGGCTGTGGCCCAGGCCAAAGACCTGCCCGCGGCCCCCGAGGGCCTCACAGCCGGCGCCATGTCCACCAGCGCCCTGCAGATCACCTGGACCGAGCCGCCCCCCAACGTCACGGAGGGCATCATCGGCTATGTGCTGCACATCCGCAAGATCGGAGGTGAGCGACGTCATGCAAACAGTTCGAGTCTGCAGTGGAAAATATTTCAGATGATAAAAGAAATAAACGTAAATGACGTTTTTTGATTCAGAGCCGGACGGTCTGGAGCTGCAGGAGGCCATCAGTAAAGGAACCTTCCAACACGATGTGGCCAACCTGGAGCCGGCCACCACCTACTCCCTCTACCTGAAGGCATACTCACCTCTGGGAGCCAGCCAGCAGTCCCGCACTGTGGTGGCTACAACACTAGGGGGCGGTAAGACCACTAAACAATCAATGGAAACATGTGTATTCACAACGATTCAACTGTGTGATTTATGGCATGTTTACTTGATTTAGACTGATTCAAAACACCTGGCACATCATTCTTCGAACAGGTTTCTTGATGTTTTATTTAAATGATCTTTATCTCCTTATTTGGTTGACATAAATATTGTGTTAAAAAAGTCACAGTGCAGAGCTGCAGATCATGAACTCTTTGATTGAGTGTCGAGTCAAAGACGGATAAAATCAGCCTCTTTTTTTTTATTGTTTGAAAAAAAAAACACATTAAAATCAGAACAAAAAAAACATGAAGGGTGCAGCAGTTCTGCTTGGTTGCAGGTTAAATTAATCCTGACAATGTGTGCTTGCTTTAGAAAATTCTTGCTCTTCTTGTGCATCAAAATAATCTGTAATTTATAAACAGTAACGGTGTAAAAATATGTAACAAAACCAACAGTTGAACTCTTTGATGAATTCCAGGTAACTGTTTAGGAGCAAACTTTGTAATGAGAGGAGCAATAAAGAGCAGCCTTTTTATGAGGATGTAAAACGAGAATATCAAGTTTATGACTTTTTTATATATTAATATCTCTTCATGCAATAAATGTCCTCATGAAATTAGAAATGATATTCTCTAAGGTCCTCTTTATGAGATTTATAGTATCCAAAGTTTCATTGTCTTAACATTTATCTATTTATTGTGTTCTGTTGTCTTTCCTGTTTCTACCTGTCAGCCTTTAAACCTGTTTCTGTCTCCTCTGAGGAAACCTCAAAGTACTTCTCTGTCTGACGTCGTCGTCATCATTTCTTCCCTCAGTGCCGACCGCCCCGACCTTCTTCACCAAGGTGATGAACACCAGCGCCGTGCAGGTCCTCTGGGAGCTCCCCAGCAAGGCGGGCAAGGCCGAGGGCTTCAGACTGTCCTACCGCAGGGTCCCACACGCCGACTTCCAGGGGCAGATAGAGCTGCCCTGTCACATTAATGCCCACACCATCACTAAGCTGGGTGAGTCTGAGGTTTGAGGGTAAAAATCCTTCAGAAATATAACAAAGTAGCAAAAAGGCAGAGGTCGACAAAGTCCAACCACCAGAAGCTAAGGGAATTTATCACCACATGCAACGATTCAGACCCTCGCCCTTCATAAGACACGTGAGGAGAAACACAATCTTCCCTCAGTGCGGTCTCTCAGGCTGTGAACACATATGGCCTGCTTCACTGCAGCTAAACATGAAAACAACATTTCTGGTTTGGCTGTCCAAAGTTACAGAGGTCGATTTTCAGGGATGCTCTGCAGACACAAACACAAACAGACTTAGTGAATAGGTACAAATGCATAACAAGTTACATATGCATTAATAGGATGAATGAACACTCTAAAACGCTGCCCCCCCACCCCTCGTATATCAAAGAGTATAAATGAGCACCAGAGTTTCCGACGGAAATAAAATTTTTAATATTTCCACCTATAGCTCACTTTCACCCTGAATGGCACGTCTGTTTCTCCACCATGTTTGTTTACATAGTGGCCCCACCTCACTACCTGTTACCATGACAACCCACTTAATCCCAGTCACAAAAGGGCCTCAGCTGCCACTCAGCCGACTTATATATGTAATTTCAATATACTTGGATGAGAAGAAAAATGTAAAAACATCGCTGAGAGTCCGAGTGAGCAGAGACTTCACAGTTTTATCCTGTAGATCTCTTCATTGTCAGAAGAAGATATTTTAAAGGTTAGTCACTCTCTCTGGCGATCCATCAGTCAGTTTTTCTCTGTTGTGTCAGAAATGGATTAAATCAGCCGCAGCTCCTTCGAGGCTCCCTCAGCTCTCTTCATTTTAGAAGAAGCTGTCAATCATCGCTTACAATCCACTGAGCATTCAACACGCTCAGTGTTTTCCAGTGTGACTGCAGAAAACTGCAGGCGTCTAAAATACAGTAGTTCCACTTATTTCCTATGACACCCCAATATATATGGAATAGAATAGAAACAGGAAAAAAGCCATATTGTCATTAAACTGTAAAAAAAAAAAAGCAGAAAACTGTAATCAATCAAGATGGAGTATTACACAGTGGAAAAGTAACCTGCACTTATACAGTACATTGCACTGGTACTTCAGTAAGTGATTCTTACACAAAGAGAGATGTTGGGGGTTAGGAGAGAGGAGGATGAACTCTACACTGAGTGTGTGAGTGTTGTTGGGGTGGGGTCTGTTCATGTTCGGTTTCAGTGTGACCATAGGTTGTAAACTTTGACCATGTTGAGAAGTTTTAGGCTAGTGATGGAGGGGGCAGCCATTCCAAAATTAAGGTCGCTAATTTTCATGCAAAGAGCGGTTTATTCTCTGAGATCCAAGGCGCACCTTCAGGAGAAAATAAGCCGGCTGTTACCTCGTATTTAAAGTGGCAAACTGGACCAACAGAAAGTGAACTGGCATGGATGGTAGAGTCAGACATTAGCAGGGGAAAATCTCAGAGACTGCTGGTGTGCTGCCCGGGGGGGGGGGGCACAGCATTTCCAAATTTGAGGATAAATGTGTGTTGTTTTTTCTCTGTGAACCTTCAAGAGAAAACAACTTCAATACATGCTCCGAGAATAAATGGATGCATTTCTGGAAGAAGGAAACAACACTACAGTTAACAAGAAGTGACCCAAACATTTAGTCCGAGATTTTAGAGTCCTAAATTTGCATGAAAAAAAAAGCGTTGAATCTCAGAAGCTGCTGGTCTGTTTTTTCTACAGAGGAAGGAAAACACAGAAATAACCAGATTGAAACATGGAAGACGCTCTGTGCTTTTACTTCTAGTCCTAAAAACGTCTTCATAAATCATCGTCCCCTCTCTGTGAAAGTGCTTCTCCCTGCCAGGCTGAGATGTGAACACAGGATGAAGAGCGGCAGGTTATTGACAGATGTTCCAGAATGACGCGGTCTATTATCCTCCAACCTGTGATGTCACTGTGTGCGGATCCTCTGAACACATATTGATCTGATCAATAATAATCATGTCTGAAGCAGCAGTGTGCCGCATGACAATTACTTTGTCAGTTTATCAGCTAACAGCGCCGTTAGCATTCGTCGAGACGCTCTCAGCAGCAGAAAAGTTTCAAAGAAGAAGACTATTCTGTGAAACGGGTCGCTGCCACTTATTGATTGAGTTAAATTGACGGTGTGAATTACGATCAGCATCAACCAGAAACGGATATTTGGTTTCATAGGAGATGATTCATAAGTCCAGAAAGAAGATATTTATCACAGGAATGAATCTAGACACCGGGAGGTTCTGTTACTTAATGATCAATGCACAAAGTTAAAGTTGTTCGCTAATCGTCTTATTCCAAGTAAACTAATTTTTAGGATCTGCACTTTCATTTAACCAAAACATCTAAAGCAGATTTTTAGTTTTTTGTGCATGAAGGAGAAATCAATCCTCTGCAGACACAATGTTTTTTAAAGTCTGTGTGTCTCTGTTTCAGACGTTGGTGCTGTGTATGAAGTCAAACTGGTGGCCTACAATGGAAACGGGGAAAGCGACCTTTCCAAGAGACTGGTGTCACTGGCGGAGGAAGGTGTGAGCGGCCCGGCTGCAGGTGAGCGTGAGCAGAGATGGAACACTTGAGCAGATTTTGAACACGTTTTTTATCACCACTGTGAATGCAAAGTGGGATTTTTTTAACTAGTAACTAAATATATCCATCCATTGTATGTACTGATTTTCCCGTTAGGGGTCGCGGGGGGCTGGAACTGATCCCAGCTGTGGTAGTTGTTGCTCAACATCTTCCTCTTTAACCAAAAGGTCTATCTCTGTAGGGATTCCTTCTCTAATCCTGTCAGACACTTAGAACAGCCATCAGGATTAACTCACCATTACAGACGTGTCACAGCTGACAGCTGAAGTAATCTTCAAGATCAAATCCCAGAAGCTTCAAACCTTTTAGTCCTGAACTCACCAAGACATGAGAAAATAGTCTGAAAGAGACCTACGTTCCCTGTTAGGTTCATAAACTGACAATAAACTGACAAGCATTTTTTAAATAGAAAACTATGAAAACTTGTTTTTTTCTTTTTTTTCTTTTATTAAATCTGGCCAGGGACAACAGATGAAAATTAGCCTTTTGGCTAACTCTGGCTTATTTACCGAAATGTTTATTCATATGCAACGTCCCTGTAAAATAAAAAATAAATAAATAAAATTTGATCAAATTGAAATACAGGAACTTAGTGCACATTGCATTCAAAAAGAAGATAAAAAAATGTGTTAGGAGAAATGTGCAAAGAGATTAAACCACAAAATCGCTTTCACAGGTAGCCGAGTGGTTAGTGTGCACGGCCCTTGTAGGGAGGCGGTAGTCCTCAAAGCGGGCAGCCCAGGTTCAAATCCAACATGTGGTTCCTTTCCTGCCTGTCCTAACTCTCCAATAAAAGCTTAAAAATTAAATAAAAACATGCTTCGACATTCTCCAGCATTTTCAATTTGTAAAAAGAAAAAAGAAGGACGCCCTAAATGTCAGACCAGATCTAACCGCTCTATCTTTAGTCAGAGTTATGAACATAATCTGCTCATTTGTGTCTCCAAAATAAATGTTCAGAGGCTTTCAAGGTGCTTTGCTAGAGTTTGACGATATTCTTTGCATTATTGAAAAAATATGTAAAAATTGGTCGATGCTCTTCGTCGTGTTATTCCTGTTCAAACACATTAGAAACACTTCCTCTGAGAGGTTCTATGTTTAGACGGACCTCCACACAAGGACCACCGCCGCGCTGCTTCTGTCTGTGGGATGAATTGTACAGAGTGTGTGACCTTGTTGTGTGTGTGTGTGTGTGTGTGTGTGCAGGAGGGAACAGTCTGTGTCAATGCAGGGACGGAGAGGCCTCACTGGGCAGCATCGTCATCGGCATCCACATCGGCACCGCCTGCATCATCTTCTGTGTGCTCTTCCTCATGTTCGGATACAGACGGAGGTTAGTCCCCAATAAAAACCCTCCATCCTCTCATTATTCCCCGTCAGCAGTTCTTCTGGTTACCTTGGTTACCTCTGGTTATCCTCATTATTGTCCTGATATAGAAAACTGGAGCAGGCTAGTTCCATGTACTTCCATGTTTGGTTCTTTAGAGTGTGTACTCACAGCTGGCGACTGTCTTCAGTTTGTTTTGCAGTAAAGGGACTCAGGATAACTGGACCGTACCGAGGGACAACACGGGACATAACGGGGTACCTAAAGACGGAGCAAATCGGCCAAGGATGGAGTCAGTGCCTGAGGTAGTTCTGTCCTAACATTTCAGCTTCATTCAACCCTTTTACTTCGTACATTTCTAAACCTTCTCAGATGTTTGCATCATGTTTGGACTTGATACAGACTGCACTACCAAACTGTAGTATACGACGGGATTCTGTGCCGCTGGACACGTTTTAGAAAATCTAACATCTTGATTCTTTGTTTCTCAGGTCTGTCCGTCACAGTGCCAAGTTGTCATCGAGCAACACATTTCAGGTTTGCCTGGCACGGTAACTGGCTAACACTGGTCAATAATATCAACGCCTAACACCCCCCTACCCTCCAATATTCCCCTGCTCATTTAGAAACCCAACCCCCCCCCCCCATCAGGGAGCACCTTCTGCTCTTTATGGGGATCAATCGTAGCTCCAGTCTCCCTAAAAACCTTGCTGCTAACAGCCTGAAAGTAGGGTCCAAAAAAAAAAGTCAACAGAATGCTTTAAAGGTGTGGGAGTCCTTTGTCTCCCCGCCCACCCCCACCCTCCATGTCTACCTCAAACCAAAGCGTATTGCCTTTATTGCCTGTGCACGTGCACATGTGCATGTAGAAAAGTCTTCAACATTGCCTCTCCAGATTCAAGCCCTGTGACATCCTCTCCATGTCGCCTCCCACTGGAGACTGCTCTATAACCAAAATATTTTATTCCTCAGATCTCCTCTGGTGAGCGGGCATGTGGAGATGTGCACAGCGGTCTTAGAAAACCAAAATGAAGCCAAATATCGTCGCTTGACTGGGACGTACCCGCGAGTCTGTAGTGACAGAACTCATTGCCTTCAGTTCCTCTGCAATAAGAAAAGGAAGAAACATAGCGGCCTTTTTGCGAAAGCCTTACGGAGGTGAGAGGTGGGTTAGAAATGATTGTCTTTAGCCATAAATGCCATTTAGAAGAACTCCTTTGATGGACGTTCTTCACTTAACTCTTTTCACCCTTACAAGCTGCACACCTCCAAAGAAAGCTACCTCAGTCTGACCAGGATGTTTGAGCCATAGTTGGGGCCAATGTTAGCCTGATGATGCTGCTTTTCTGCTACTCTACCTCAACCAAAAAGATTCCCTGTAAAGCTTTCCCTTCAGCAAATACTTTCCCGAAACCCAGTGCCAGTGCCAGTGTACCGTGCCAGCCGCCAACCAGGCCAGTTCAAAGAGTGCTCACCAGGACGACTACCATGGAGAGCGTAACCATGGCAGCGCCTGACTCCCACTGACACAACCCAAGCCTTAGAGACCGTCAGGAGCCTCGTTCAAGTCTCGCTCCAGCCAGGTCACCTTCTGTTCCCATCGTGTTTAGGTGGAAATCCTCAACGTCTTGTCATGTTATCCGTGGCGTCCAAATATCCCAGGTGTCCAACTCCAAAGACATGACCGTGCGGAGGATGATGCTCGTAGAAAAGATGGACCTCAAAGAGTGCTCGGCAAACCTTTTAAAGCTAACACTCGAATTCTTTCTATGAAGTCTTAATTATTTCATCCGCACGGACCTCGTGGCATCCTGAAGATAAGCCAAAATATGACTGAGGCTAATGCTGCTAAGTTAGCTCTCCAGATGCCAAATTGGTCGACCTGGAACCTCGACGACTCTGAGTTGGCGGCTGCAGAAGTTTTGACGTGATGCACGGATGACGAGGTGTGTTTCACCTTGTCAGCATATCCAAAAAAAAAAAAAAGTGCTATGAAAACCAAGCTGAAAGATCCCCAAAGATGTCAACATTTCATTTGATGGTTTTCTTTCTTTTCCTTTGAAGAGCTATTTTAACAGAGATTTACTTACTCGTTTGTTTCTGTTTGAAGGGGTCGCCTGCGTGCTAAGTGCTTTAACTGAACCCAAGCCAAAAAAAAACAAAAAAAACCTTTTCCTCATGATTTCATTTCCATTTTTTTTTAAACAATATATTTCATGTTTGGACGTTTGGACGTCATTGCAGGCGCACCCCTTCAACACAGAACTCTTCTTTTGTTGATTCGTACGTTTATACTTTTTTCAAAGTGACCAAATGAAGATGTCAGATATTTTCAAAGACTTTAAAGATGGATACTATGAGAAATGCTTTCTTCCCTTTTCTAAAGTAGTTGAATTCTTGCCAAATATTAAGATATTGTAAAGATATATGTTACCAAATACCTCTACATTTTTAACATTCATACTCCTTTACTCTTTGTCATAACCAAAGCACAGAAACATGCGAGAGAGCGTGACAGGATACATGTGTGAACGACGTAACTTGAGGTGAACCTTGAGGGCTTCAGCTTTAAGATGGGACCACAAATCCAGACGAAGTATTTCAATTCAACACCTTGCTTGTACACGCCACTAACCTTAAAGTCCAGCTGAGATTGGCCCCCCAAAAAACGAGAAATGTATTCTTCCTATTTCTGGTTTCCTGGTGGTTGGCTGCTTTTTAATTCCCTTCATGAAATCAATCAAGAATTGTATCTATAGAATGGTTTCATAATGCCACAAATATAATACCAAAACAATATTCAGTAATCTTATAAATGTTGGTTTTAAAGGAAGAATGTGTGACTTTTTGATCCAGTCGATGTCGACGTTGAGCACCAGCATGAAACCAAAACAAACTGATGTTTGGTGACAACTCTGCTATTCTGAAGCCTCAAAAGTCTTACCGCTTAATGTCATTTCTGATGGACTTTTAAAAGGTTCCTGTTCCTCAAACATAAAAAAAAATGTAATCAGGGTTGAACAGTATGGATCTGAATTGTGTGTTTTCTCAAGTTTTAATGGTCCTCAAGGTTCACCGTGTCCCTTTATGAGTGTTAGATGAAAACTCAAAGACAGAGCAATATAAAACAAAAGGGTTATTCTTCCCCATCCTTTCTCTCCTACACGACGAAAAACCTGCTGAACCAATGCGATACCAAAAAGTGTATTTGAAATGGAAGAGCCAGAAAGTGGATGTGTTTTTGTAGTGTGAAGTGTGTAGATGTTGAAGTAGTTTTTTGAAATGGAAAGCATCCGTTGCTTCTGTTTGATTCATTTCTCGGCCTCTTTTCATTCGAGTCTTTCGTTCTTCCTGCTGTGCTCAGGACAAGGTGCCAAAACAAATGTTCTCTTTTGTTGGAAAGTTTATTATTGTTATTATAATTATTATTAGCCCTGATAACATTGATTATGTTGATTTAAAAATGTTTTCCTTTTATTTTGAGATGTGTAAGGGAGAGAGACGATTGTTAGGATTATTTTGTGATGGTCTTCTTTCAGCAGCTGATGTGAGTTTTCCAGAGATGGTAAGATTAACTCACATTCTGACCTGAAGAGCCAGCGACTAGAAGATAAGAACTACAAAAATGTATTAAAAAAAATGTAGGAATGTGTAGGCTGGCTGCTAGTACCAAGGAGAAACAAATGCTTTAATGATTTAATGCTTCTCTAAGCTTTCCACGTGTTCTGTAGCCGACTGAAAACTTAAAGCTTTAACCTGTTGTGACCGAGGTCTGTCCTCGGTCTTTGGCCAAAATGAAAAAGTTTTGAGGTTGAAGACAGACCGCCGAGGAGATGCAGACAACCAGAGACCAAGCTGGGCTTACAGTGAATTTATTTTACATGTTAATGTCAAACATTTGCAAAAAAAAAAAAGTCTTTTTAATGGTGTCAGTTCATGCAAGTGACAAAAAAATCTCAATTTAGGGTTCATTTCAGTTTGTTTCCTGTACATTTAAGATTAGATTTTATATCTTTAACATTTTATTGCAAATTAATCCGTAAATCATAAAACACTTAGCTTAATTCAGAATATGCATCGGTGTGTTTGGACCAAGAAGATTCCTGGGACTTTTTTAAGAGGAGCTATCCACTAGGGACTTCCCAGAGAACTTTACTTTTTTGTCTGCATTCGCACCGCCATGGTGCTGAGAGAGTACCTGCTCTAAAGCAGGAGCTAAAAAGGTTCCTCTAAACGAGCCTGTAGGAATTAAATAGTTCATAGTTCTTGCAGTGCGGATTCAGTAAAAAAGGGCTAGGAGTTCCAACAGTTCCTAGCACAGACCATGTGGCCTTATGTTACACTAAAATCCTGTTTCCACTAAAAAGCAGGGTGGACCTTAAGTTCCTGTTATCATTTAGCAAAGACCCATTTTCTACAACTTCCAACCAGTCTATTATAGCAGGAACATTTTTGGGGTTCAAAATGAAGTCCCCTAAACTTCATTCAGACCCTGGACCATGATCCCTCAAAGGTTCCTGGTTCAAATGGAACATTCCTGTAGTTAAGGGCTGCTTACTGTCAGCTGGAACTTTTTATCCAATAATAATAAACAGGAAAACCAAACCAGTTTTAGCAAACATTAGCGTCTCATTTTAAAGAAACAAAACAAAACAATGTATTTTTTGTGATTTGATTGGACTGACCCTTTAACGTTATTTATTTATTTATTTAGCCTGAGACAACACGAGCACTTTGCCATGGAAAAGGTGGCGCTAATTGGACAAAGTCTCCCCCAAAATGTGCATATTCATTTTGGGTAAATTCAGTTAGAAATATTTCTAAAGAATACAAAAGAACAATAATTTAAGATTTGAAAAATATGGATTGATAACAGTATAAATTAAGGATTGATTGAGAGAAACGTTCTGCTTTCTCTCTTAATGCTTCCGAACAGCTTGGTCTCTGTGTGACTGCAGATCTGAACGTCTGGATCGACCTCGACTTTTCTCCTTATTGAACACATTCCAGTATGCCTAAAACCAAATAAATAAATTTTGTTTAATTAATGGATCTCTCTGTCTACTTTTTTCTTGTTAGCATTAGTTTAGCCCAGTAATTTCCTGGAAACCCCCCTGTCTCAGTTTATGATAAAAGTCCATCCTCTCCATCTTTTGCCTCCTCCACTTTTCAGAAAATGTTTGGAGATTTTCCCTTCCATGACATCACAAAGGGCAGTAACTCCTCCCCCAGGTAGGTGACACTCCCACAGCTAGGTGTTTGTTCTGCCCTCTGAGTCTGCCTTCTCACCGTAAACAATAGGACATGGAGCGAGAAAGCCTGAGACACCCGAGCCCTTCCAGAGAGGGGGCGTGGTCAGAAACAGCACAATTACATTTAAAGGTACAGACACAGAAACAGCCTGTTCTGAGTAGGGCAGAAATTGAGGGGTTTATAGACAACTTCAAAGACTTGTTTTGGTGAGCCTTATTTAAACTAGTTGAAAAAGATAATAATATGTGACCTTTAATAAGTGGCATGAGCCCCTTATATAGAGAGATCCTGCAATTTAGCAGAGAAAGACCATGACTATAGTTTCCTTTACAGTCAATGAAATTCCTGCTGCCCAGGTGTATGATTTTGGACAAAGAGACTATACTGACTCAATTTATATTCAGTTGACAATTTTTAAATACCACATTACACCTGTGATTCTGTGTATTTAAGTCATCTCTACGGTTACAGTAGATGTGACAGTGCAAGGCCTCGCTTCAGCTCTTTTTGGTTGTAGTAAAACACGTTGACATTCATTGATATTGAAATTTGCAGCAGACTTTATTGAGCATATATTAGACTCTGATACTTCACACCATCTTGCACTTAAGAGAATATAATTGTGGTGCACTCACATTCATTGTTACATATAATTAACATAAATTGTACATTTGATGATCATATAGTGTTGCATACATTACTAGTCAAATCTTGCTATTACAAATATTTTGGTAAATAATGACATCCTTTTATATTTCCATAAAATCTCTCTAGAGGCTATGATACAAACTACCGTTCAGAGTAGTTTTTACAATCATGCAGGAGGTGTTGATTATCCAGTTGGCAGAGGTAGTGTTGAAACAGACTGTATGGATGTGCTTAGTGTTGGGAAGAATCAAGTTCAATCAGACTTCAGTGGAGAGCAAAGTGAGTAGATGTGAAAGTTAAACAGGTGGAAGGTTTGCCAGGAAGAAGATTACCAGGAGAGTAAAAACAGGGTGTAATGCGACAGACTAGTGTTGAAGTCAATCCCACACTAACTGAGACCAGAGTGCTCCGAGACCAAGACAAGACCAAGACATTTAGGGATCGAGACCGAGTCAAGGCCAAGACCAAGACCAAGGCAGGGCAGGGTTTCCGTCTCTTGCAAAAAGCGAGACCTTCAAAAAGACTAAGGACTAAGGGACTAAGACTTCAAAAAGACTAAGGACTAAGTTTTTTTGTTTTTAAAAATGATGCAGCTGTAAAAAAAAATCTAAAATCTGCATTATTCCTGACAGCCACCAGGGGCAACGGTCCTGCGTGGTGAAAGTAGGCCAGTACGGTCCAGCACTGCATACCACTAAAAGGTTCAGTGGTGGTATGCAATACTGGAAATAGATGATATCTGCCAAAACCCACATTCAAAACCAGTCACAGTCATGCTCTCAGCCGTTTAGAATTACATCACAGAGCAGTCCACTTCCTGTACTCGGATCCGGACCCGGGTCCCTAATGTGAAAGTGTATATGCAGTGTGTGTTGTTGTTGATGTCTCAGATCAAAGACAAAGAATATAATGTTTGATTTCCTTTAATGTTGTGAAACTTGAAAATTAACCCTAACCCACTGTGTCGTAAAGGTGTATGAGTGTCGGGTATTTATAGCTTTGATTATGTTTATACCGGAAGTGGTGTATGCAGAATGTGGCAAGGCCAGGCGAGAGTTGCTGCAGTTAGAAACCCACAACCTGGCAACGACCAAAATGCCAAAGTCATAGCTTCGTCTACGGACCAGTGGGCGACATCAGGGTGGGTAACATTGTAACAGAGGTTAGATCTGTTTTAAGTTACCCTTTCATGTCGGTTTCAACATACTATCAGTTTTTCATTTTTAGTCATGATTAGGTCTGTTTTGAGGTACCTTTTGGCATGCATCTGTCAGGAAAGCTTCCTTTCATTCTTACATGTGGATAGGCCTGTTTTAAGTAACGTTTTTAGGCTGTTTACAGTAACCTTTAGTTGGCGTTTTGAGGTACCCATTGGATCTTAAAAGTTGTTATTTGTTCCATTTTTACATGTGGTTAAATGTGCTTAAAGGTGCCCTGAAATGTCCGCTTCTAGGTACTATTAACAACTCTTTTACAGTTCACTTTCTTTTATTTAAACCATGATGAGATTTGTATTTAAGTAACCTTTTGCCATTCATCTGTTTTCAGGTCCAGTAGCTGGGGCTTCTAGGTATGCTGGCATCTCTTTCAAGGTACCTTTAGCTTCTGTTTCAAAGTCTGTTTTCTTCCTTACTAAATGGCCATTGGGTCTGTTTCCAGATGGAGTCAAGTGGGTGTTTCAGTGTACAATTTAATGTCTTTTTGTAGTTGGTTTAGTGTCTGTTCTATGTTCATTTGCCTTCCTTCTAACACATGGTTAAGTCCGCTCTGAGGTTCCCAAATTTACATCGTCTATCAAGGAATTCTTGGGTAAAGGGCCAACATTTTGGGGCTTCTGGTGCAGCTATCTGCTATTCCGCAAGCATGACTTACAACTTGAGACAAAATTTAGTTGGAGATGGGAGTAGAGGAAAAATTCCCACCTGAAAGGTTGTGGGTCAATTCTTCTTGGACTTCAAATGTAAACAAGAGCGCTCTAGACACCAAATTCTTGTTGCATATTAATTTTGTACTCATATGTAGATATCTGAGATTAGCATGGAGGTTCCTGCTGTGAGGGAAGCCATATTAGTAGTAGAGTATTGGCACACATGGGTCTTGCAGCACATTTGTTCTCTTTGTGATATCAACAGTCCATCGAGAACAAGGGCCTACCATCAGACACTGCAATAAACGAAAGTTGGTGCAGACTTAGAGTCTCTAAGAGCATGAAAACCAAAGTAGCTCACCATGCAGTCATGTGCTCTTGGATTTCTCTGAGCTTGAAATTGCTGACATCTTTATTTTAGACATTAAGTTCATCGTAGCAGTGTCAAAGTCCGTTTAGCTTGGGTTCCCACTGTGCGGGTTTGAGCTCAAATCAGACTCCATCTCCACACCGCCTCCGTGACATCGCCCGGAGAGGCGGTCCACAGAGCGAGGCGAGGCATTGTTGGCTCGACGACCTCTGCAGCACGCCAACACGTCGGCGAGGTCGGCTCTGAAGGACGGGGTGAAGAAGCTGTAGATGACCGGGTCGCAGCAGGTGTTCAGGTTCCCAAACACAAACAGTATGTGGTGCACATACTCGGGTGTGTGCTTGATCATGGCTGGCTGAAACCAGTACCAGATCCCCAGGAGGTAGTAGGGGGTCCAACAGATGACGAAGGAGCTGACGATGACGATGGTCATCTTCAGGGTCTTCATCCGAGCTTTGGGTATCATGTCGGTTCCACTGCGTCTCAGACAGTGTTCCCCCTCTGTTGAAACACAGAAAAAAATCAGCAAATCAACAGCCCACATTGTCTGCTTGTAAAACCAAACCAACACTTCCAATTGGAAGCCAAATGAGTTGCATTTTTACAATTGGAGATACCCATCTTGGGCCCAACCATTGTTGTCCGTACCCAGTTTCCATATAAGGCTCTTATGGGTCAGCCCAGATGGGTATATGATGCTCCTTGAATGGCTCCATTAGGGCTCATAATGCATAAATGTAACCCACTTCTAACCCATTTAGTATCCATTTGAAACCCATGCATCATCTCTTTGGATGCACATGTGGACCCAAACAGCTTCAAAGTAACTCGGGTCATTTTATTGTCTTTCAGATCTGATTTTAGCAAAATAAATGAAAAGTCATCAGAGTAACGAAAACATTTATAGAAATGTAGTGGACTCAAAGGTACCATATTTGTCTTTCAAATGTGGTGGGGTATAAGTTTCCCCAAAAAATGATAATCCAGTAAAGTATAGATACTCCAAAATGGACTTAAGGAACTGAACTGAATGAACTGAAGTAAATGTATTTAGTTACTGTTCACCACTGGTCACTCTTACATCTTACGAGATGCGTGAAGCTTTGAATCAGAAACAGCTGCTCAGATTTGTGACGTTAACATGATTTAAACCGTGAGTATACCAATAAAAAACAAAACTTAGTAAGACCCAAATTATTATATTTTGTAAATCATCAGCAGCTTTGTGCAATGCTGGGTGCAAAAATGTCCCTTCAAGCCCTCCGTAGAGTCACACACCTTTGCTCTTGTGCATCTGCCCATTGATCTTGGTGAGGATGCGGGTGTAGCAGAAAGTCATGACAAGCAGGGGGAAGACATACAGCGTCACAAAGTGAAACATGTTGTATGCCGTCTCCTGCCACAGATACTGGAAACTTCCGTGGGTCACACACTGAGTGAAGTCCACACCGTCTGCTTTAATGGCCCGGAAGATGAAGAGCTGAGGATGAAGAGAGATGAGGGATGAGTTTCATGCTGTCACAGAAGAACACAACTGAAGTTTGTTTTTTTTATATATGAAACAAACTTTATATTGAACAAAGTAGACAAAGAATCTCCCACCTGAGATGCCTCTTTGTCTCCATGTTGTGCATTAAAGTCATTTTAATGCACATATTAAACATCAAAATACTTGTTTTGGAGGTTGATGAAGCTGTTTGTTAACTGTGCCTTTTCTGCAGAATGGAGCTGCATGTGTTATTAAGTTTAAGCCGACATTACATTTACAACTGTGGTTAAATTTACGCTAAACTACTGAGCATTAAATGTTTGGTAATGACAGTAATGCAGAAGAATAATTCAGTTTTTACACACACTTTGGTTCAGTCCTAAACACGCACACATCCTGCTGCCTTAAACAGCACTAGAGCAATATGGAAGCACATATGGATTCATCCGCCGTTGAAAATAGTCCCCAAACAGACAAACTTATTTCTCCTGCTCCGGGAAAGGTGCATCCTCAGTAGGAACCAAAGAACTTGGAAGAGAGGAACTTTGTTGCCCGTATGATGAATAAAGAATAATCCTCCCTCTTTGGAAGTGCAAATCAAAAAGCAAAAAAGGAAATAATTATTATAATCGGTTTTGTTGTTTTGATTTAGTTTGACAACTCACCACTTCGGATGAGATAAAGCACCTCTAAAAGGCCCCAACAAAAAATAAAAATTGAGAGTTGACATTCACTTTAGGAGGCTTTAAGAAGCTTTTTTGAAGGTCTTGCTTTTGAAATTATGCCGACCAACTTTCATAGCCCCAACTTCCTGACTACTACTGCGGGGGCTCATTCATGCAATTGTTCTAAAGGTCACATGTGCTCTCCAGAAAATATCTAGATAATTTCGGGAGGACTGCTCAGTAGTCGTAGATTGTAGCAGTCGCATGCATACACTCTATGCACCGTGCAGCAGTCACAGTATATAAACGTCACTCCCTCCTCCTATTGGCCTAAGGTGAATTCTCCAGAGAATATTCTGCTGTGTTCTCACATCAGCTCACTCAGACTTGCTGCAGAAAAAATACTAGGGGTCTGTCAGGAGAAAATCTGGGTGAAGTCAGAGTGAAAATTTCAGCTATTCAGGAGATTTCTGCAAGTGTGAAAGCCCCATGTAATTGTGTTTGTTTCAGTGTTCAGGTTTAATTTCCTGTTTTAATTTGACATTCATCCCTGTGTTCTTGTGTTTCTTGCATGTTCCCGTGTGTTGCTTTAAGCCTTTAAGCCTTATTGCAGATTATTGCTGCATCTAATAGCAAACCCGACCCAGCAGAAAAAGAACATCACCAACTTCTGGGAGAACAAACAAAGGTGTGTGCCGATTTTTATTTTCCGGGAGAGATTGTTGAGGTTCTTTAAAGTGTTGAACTGATACAGAATACTGATAATACTGCCTTTAAAAAAAAAACAGGTCTTCTTTTCTGTGTGTGCAGCCTGCATGCTCTCCTGCAGGTGATCCTTATTGGATTAGGAGTGTCTGTCAAGGTTGGCCTTTTCATGCCTGCCTCTCACCTAATGCATGCTGGGAAACAGCCTTGACAGTGGGGTAACCTTACAGGAATACAGAATGGAGCAGACGGTATGAAGGGTCAGTAATCTGTCCACAAACACACCAGTTATCAGTTCGGTCTGACACACAGGTTTGCAGCTTCTGGCCTGCAGGTTTATCAGTGACAGATCAGTTTCAGGCTTGGCTATTTTTGGCTCGTCCTCACAGAAAGGGCTGCAGTCTGAAAGATGCAGTTTAAGGACTCGTGTGATGAAACAAGAAACCCTCAGGAGGCGCGTTTCATCCAGTTAACCCTGTAAAAGAAGAGCCTCTCCATTCATGGGTAAGTCTGGTATTTGTAAACCTTAGCTTTTTAATATTTTGGCTCTAAAACACGCTGTAAGGCATCGACAATATACTTGATGGAAGTGTGACTTTTGTTTTGTCACTGACAGAATCAAGCCCTCTTCAGACTGCCGTTTCAAGCCGTGGTAATAACCCCCCTGTGACGTTTCTCCTTTCATCTGACTGTCCTGGAGGCGTAATGGGAGGGACTAACTGATCACCCCTCTGTACCACCGTCTTCAGAGGTAGTAAAAGAGACATTACAGAGGCGAGACGTTTCAGCAAAGCCAGCCGAAGAGCGCCATTCTGTGTGTGTGTGTGTGTGTGCATGTCTGTCTGTGTGTGTTTATGTGAAGCTCCCGCTGTGCTGTGCTTGAAAAATGCAATAACACAATGTGTTTCTCACATTGTGTACTCACAGACTGGGACAACATCATTACGCCATCGCCATGAATGTACAAAGACGTGATGACAGCTGAGCTCAGTTACAGCACTTGTGTCTGAGAACTTTACGAAAAAAGACCCCTAAAAACACAGACCTTTTTGTTAAACAAGGAAGATGATTGTTTTTATCCAGCAGCAAGCTTTCTCTCTTTACACTCACCAGACACCATGAACAAAAACAATGATTGAACCTAACTGTACATGGGCCTCACTGATCTACCGCGGCCTGTAACTGTTCGGTTGTTTGTGATATTCTGTCACACAAATGTTTTCAAACTAACCCTCTCTATCACCAAAGTAACACATTGATGTATATACCAATAAAAAAGAGGCAGCTGTAGACGAGCAGCTCCTGTGTTAGGTGAGGCATAATCATTCTTATTGTCAATGGGGTCTAGACTCATTTTATAAAAATCATCTCTCTCCCCAACAAAAATCTATACTTCTGCAGGGATTCTTTCTCTAATGTTGTGAGCCAAATTCTAAGCATACCTAAAAATCATTTATACATTTAGCTTTTTGTTATAACTAGAAACAGCTGTTACATTCCTCTCTTTAAAACCAACAGGCTCTATTAACTAACAGAGGTTTCACCTCACAGGACATGGAGTCTACTCATTCCACAGTTGGTAAGTTTTTTTTTTTACTTGTTGGATCTGAATTAACTGTTGATAATACCAAAGCAGCAGACCAGCATCTTCCTTGTTCTTTCATCTCTTTCAATGGAGTCACGGTGGCTTAGAAGAGAGAGACGTAACAATGTGAGTCTGTCAGTGACAAAAAGAAGAACTTTTTAGTGGGCACACTTTGATCCTTTAGGATTATGTGGCAGTCATCACAGACGGTTTCACTGCTGCAGGATGAGGAATTCTGGAGGCGAAATTCCACAACTTTTGAACATTTCATACATTTAGACTGCAAAATATGGTTTGAAAAAATGGACGAAAAATACTGGTGTCACTACCCGCTTTGACCTGAAGTCAGCTTGTAGGTTTGACCCTTGTGTACCTGTGGAGAGGCGAGCAGCAGACTGAGGGTCCAGGCCACAAGCAGCATGCGTCTGTTCCTCAGTCCAGCATCCAGAGAGTCCAGAGGGTGGAGGATGGCCCGGTACCGGTCCAGACTCACCACCACCAGTATGAACGCCGCAGAGTGCATGGCGAACAGCTTCAGGAAGCACAGCAGCTTACACATGACGTCCCCGGCGTACCACTGCACAGTGATGTTCCACACGGCGTCCAGCGGCATCACCACGAACGTCATCATCAAGTCAGCCAACGCCAGGCTGGCGATGAGCGGGCGCAGGTGTGCAGCCAGGCGATAGCCCCGCCCCCAGCACACGCTGATCAGGACGGACAGGTTACTGCAGGCGGCGAACACAAACAGCACCAGGGTGGCCGCTACACGACACTGAGCCGCCACGGTGAAGGTGGGCGCCTTCCAGGGGGGAAGAGAGGGGGGCGAGGAGGAGTTCATCAGGACGGAGACGTTCAGAGGATCATCAGACGGGGAGACCCACAGAGACAGGTTCACTGACATCCTGAGGGAGATCATTAGAGCGTTAGACAAAACAGAACATAACAATATTAAAATCACTAAGAAACTTTCGTTCTGTCTTTTTAGATTCACATTTATTTGTCCAAGTGAGAGATTTGTCAGCTGAACATGGAGAGACAAAGATCTACACGTAGCAGCACTCAGATTAAATCAAAACAAACCAACATTCAAACATAAAACATTGTGAGTGAGGCTGCAGAGGAGAGAAAGCTCCTGCTGCAGAGAGATCTCCTCCTCTCTGTTCATGTTGGAGGGTAAATGTTTCAAAGATGTGACTTATAGCAGGTTTAAATATCTTCCATCATAACTAACACATGACAAGTTATATCCCGCACAGGTTCCTGATTTCATTACAGAAACTGTGATATCACACCTCCAGGCCTTTCATTCTGCTGTATCATGGTGCCTCTGTGTTAAAGGTTTACATGAGATACTCTCTGCAGTCCGCATCATTCATATTTCATGTCTGTATTTTTGGTTTCTAGATATTTTCGGTTAATGGATGTTTTTCAGTGCAGTGAAGGAGAAAGATGAGGAGAAAGTGAGTCAGAGTCGGAGGGAATGTTTTCTTCTCCTTAGAAATAATCTGGCTTTTTCTGTGAGATTTGCTGTAAGTACCCTATATCCTAAATAAAAATAAACTTAAATTAAAACATAAAATACAAAAGGCGGAAAGTAGTGGTTAAAGGTGCACAGTCGATAAAAAGACGACATGAATTCAAAGTCAGACCACAAAAATCAGCTTTGAGAAGCGAGTTAAAAGATGAAACTTGGGTTGCTGGTGGCGCAGTGGTTAGTGCGTGCACCCCATGTATGGAGGCCGTGGTCCTCAAAGCAAGCGGTGTGGGTTCAAATCTGACCTGTGGATCCTTTCCCATATGTCACTCCTCACTCTCTCTCTCCCTGAGGTGATTGGGCTCACAGGTGTGAAAGGAGGGGCACAAACACCAAATAACCCCCAACACATGCAAAAACAGAAAGAAAGAGAACTAAAGAGGCGGACAAATGTACACATGAAGATACACGACTATATGAGAAGGAAACAACAACGTAAAGGGCGAGAGAACCCAGAAAACAGATCATACTACGACTCCTCTGCTCCACTCTCGTGTGGACTCAGTTCTAGGCCCTCTCCTCTTCTCTCTCTATTTGCTCACCGCTCGGTTCAATACTTAGGAAGCATGGCATTTCATTCCACTGTTATGCAGACGACAGTCAGATTTATGTGCCTCTTAAAAAGAACAATGGAACGAGGGAAACTCTGGATTGTCCAATTCAAAGAGGGAGCTCAGTCAAGCCCGGGAAAGAGGGGTAGGCTAACTCAAGCCCATTAAAGTATGAGGACCTTGTTTTGTCACCTGTTGCCATGGTGAATCGTAGTATCGGGGCTCCATTTATATTGGCTGTTTATGCGTTGGACTCTGACTGAAGAAAATCAGAGTTCATTAAACAAACTCACATCAGCTGTTATGGAACCAGAAACTGAGACTGTCCCAGATCAGGCTCAATCAACTCAACGCAGAGTTGAGCCTCATATCTGAAATCAGGCCCTGATGTCTCACCTGTCCCTGAATACCCCCACTTTGTTTAGTCCTTGTCCTATTTTGTCTCTAAGTTTGTCAAAACAAACCATATTTTCTAGTTTAAACTTTGTTTGGACTCCATGGGGTTTCTCTGTTTTAAGTTCTGGACCTTATGCTTCTTCAGAGTTCCCATCTATCACTCCTTGTTCGGGTGTTCGCCCCCGCTGGCTCTACCTGTGTTGTCATCTTTTCTGATGGATCGTGTCCTTTTCTCTTTCATATCGATTCCCCTCGACTTTATAACATTAAGCCTTTTGTTTCGGTCAGCTCTGGGATGCTCCCGCTTTTATGATAAGAACAAATGTGGCAGAACTTATACAGAATTAAAAACATAAAATAAAGAATATGAAGTCTGCTGTGTGTGTGTGTAGTATGCACACACTCAACAGACTCAGTGTGTGAAATGTTCATTTATGAACGATAGACAAAGAGTGCATTATGCAATGTATAAATGTATGAATTAGGCACAGTTGGGACCCCTCCAGTACCCATCTAAACTCTCTTCATGGTTTAACATTTGCCCCAACAGCAAGAGCCCACCCCGAGCCGAGTCAGAGCCCACCTACTGTAACCCAGGTAAGGCCCCATGTGGGCTCCACTCTGTCACGTGTGTTGAACGGTCATAATGTACAAAAAGCTAATGACTGAAGGAAACATATGATGTAAAATTCAAATCAAACAGCATGCTTTGATCGCGGATATTTGCACGTTGTAACCGGCCTCCTCCTGCAGAAAACGCTGGCGTTATTCAGATTTAAAACGGTGCAGCAGCGCCCTCTGCCGGCTGCACGCTGCACCTCTTCATCTGTTGTTGCACCAAAGACCCCGGTGTGAGTCTTTCAGCAACATGATGATTCATTTCCACTCAATAAAATCAAACAGCCTCCTCGTAAATCCTCTGCCCGCTTTATAAAGACGCTCTGAGAGTATTCATTCTCCTCTTTCTGTCACTTTCTCATCATCCTCAGCTCCTCTCACACACTGCATCACTTTTACATATTTCACAAGAGGAAGGGGGGGGGGCGCGCCCTCGTCCCCCAACGACCTGAACACACACTTAAAACACTAAATGTAAAATCACACTTTCTTTGATTCTGTGCAACAACAGAGAAATAAATCTGGTGTTACCTGAGGAAGGTCTGCTCGGTCTATCGGTGCTCCGGTGGAGATAAAACCTGCAGGATTCCGTTCCCGGATCGGAGCTGTCCAACGTGCTGAAGCATCACTTCTCCCGGTGTCTGCCTTCCGGCGCTTTCACCCTCCCACACACACACACACACACACACACACACACACACACACACACACACACACTTTTTATCACCTATAAATCCTCGATTTAACTCGATCAGAGTGATTCTGTGTAACGCATACACCCCCCCTGAGCTCTCTGCCCTCCACGATGAAAATGTCCTGCATGAACGCCGCGAGGATCGATGCCGATTGGTTAATTAAGGCGGGTGACGTGCGGGCTGTCGCAGCGGTAGACTGCACCTTTGTGATGACAGACATCCTGGGGAATTTTCGAGTATGAGCGGTGTGAAGATCTCTTTGTGAGAAGAAGCTGAAACACCAGATCTGATGTTATTCTCAGAGACACGATTTCATTTCTTACTCGATATTTGAATCGTCACTTATTCTGTCATCTTGTGTTTTCAGTTCATGCACAGTCAAGGTTTACAAAGTCTCTTAAATTATCTGCAATGTGTTCTTTTGATTTATTTATTTATAATTTATTATGAGCCACAGTAGCAATTGTACCAGAGTAGAAACCGTTCAGGCTAACATGAAATAATAATAAGATTCTTAAAATCCAAAGCTGAAGAAAAGGAGAGAAAAATAAATAAGTACAACTGTTATAATGGAAAATCGATTGCAAAGACGATTTTCAAATAACTTACAACAAAAATAATCGTCAGAGTGACTTTCTAAACTAGGGTTGGGAACGGCAGAGTAAATCACGACATGACAGGGCATGATACGATACCAAACGATAGTGTTGTAGTCAAGAGTACACAAACCGAGATCAATACATGAGATCAGAGTGCTCAGAGATGAAAATCATCATCTTGTGTGCGGGGAGCGTGTCACTCACTTAGACCAGTGGTTCTCAACTGGTGGGTCGGGACTCAAAAGAGGGTCGCGGAGCTGTTTTCATTGGGTCACGAATGTGTGCCTGGAAGAAAAATGCTGTGAAAAAGTCTTTGAGGTGCTTTTTTAAAACAAGTTTGTTACATTCAGTTTCTTCCTTCTATCACGCTTTGAACCGCCTGAGGTCTAAATTGCAAAAATCTTTGTTAAATAAAAGTGATTGATTGAAGAATATAAGACATTTGGGTCGCGATTTGTCATGAAGGAGTAGTTGGTGCGTCCTGAGGCGCGACCAGTTAAGAACCACTGACTGGGGGTGGAGTCCATGGGTGGGGATATCAGGGGAGGGTATTTTTTTTTACCAGAATCCCACTGTGACATCACAAGGAGAGCACATTTGAAACAGAGAATTTTTCTCTGTGTTGTAAGACGTATGCAGACCACAAACAAAGGACTGGATGGGTTTATTTCACATTTTGTGGGTCAGTAGACACTCAGGTTACCCAAATATATGTTCAAAAGCACTGAAGAAGAGGATTTTTCATAATATGTCCCCTTTAAGTTAGGTTACCATCACTGCTGTCGATAATACTTTGTTTACATTTTATATTTCTTCAGTAAGAAAATGTCCAAACATTTTTCACTCTATTCCCATTTTAATGAAGACAAGAGTTAGTTATTAATTAGTTTTATTTAGACTAACATAACACATAAAATAACAGAGATTCACAGTGTACAATGGCTGACATTACACAGTACTGCAGGTCATGTGAGAGGTTGGTTGGTTTATGTATCACAGCTTCTATTCTCGACACATCACCTGAGTCACCTCGCAGACGCCGTCAGACCGTCTGTTCATCCATCATCATCAGATGCAGATTTATGACTCTGTCCTGCAAAGAGGCTCTTTATGCTGTCTGAGATGTGTTGCTGTCTTGTACCTCCTCCTCCTTTTCTCTTCTCTTTCCTCATCTCCTCTCCTTTTGTTCTCTTCTCTTTCCTCCTCTTCTCCCTTTCCCTCCTCTTTCCTCTTCTCCTCTCCCCCTTCCTCCTCTCCTCTTTCCTCCTCTCCCCTTTCCCCCTCTTCTTTCCTCTCCTTTTTCCTCATCCTCCTTCTCTTTCCTCCTCTCTTTTTGTTCTCTTCTCTTTCCTCCTCTTCTCCTTTTCCCTCCTCTTTCCTCTTCTCCTCTCCCCTTTCCTCCTCTCCTCTTTCCTCCTCTTCCCTTTCCTCCTCTCCTCTTTCCTCCTCTCCTCCTCTCCCCTTTCCCCCTCTTCTTTCCTCTCCTTTTTCATCCTCCTCCTTCTCTCTTCTTTCCTCCTCTCCTTTTGTTCTCATCTCTTTCCTCTTCTCCTCTTTCCTCCTCTCCTTTTGTTCTCTTCTTTCCTCCTCTTATCCTTTTCCCTCCTTTCCTCTTCTCCTCTCCCCTTTCCTCCTCTCCTCTTTCCTCCTTTCCCCTTTCCTCCTTTCCCCTTTCCTCCTCTCCCCTTTCCTCCTCTCCCCTTTCGTCCTCTCCCTTTCCCCCTCTTCTTTCCTCTCCTTTTTCCTCCTCTCCTCTTCTCTCTTCTCTCATACACTGAACGTGCAAGTGACCTGTTACAGTCGCTCCTATTTGTTTTCTTACCTTCATGTATTATTTGTGGCAGCAGTAGCTCAGTCTGTAAGGACTTGGTTCAAGTCCCGGTGCGGACCAAATCTGGAAATTGGTGTTGTAGCTGGAGAGGTGCCAGATCACTTCCTGTGCACTGACTATATGTCCTTGAGCAAGGCACCGAATTTTGTCTGTCTTCACCGAGAAACACTGGCCTTCAAAATCCAACAGCCTGATTACCAAATAGTCGAACTCATGGTGCTCCATGTGGAGGCTCAGGTGGCATATACAGGTTTAAAGCGAGAACATGGAGCACTTTGTATCCCAGTAATGAATTAATCTCTGTTATCTTTTTGTGATCTAATTTTCCCTGTAGGTTTCTTGTTGTACTTAAAGGTGAAATTACTGAGTTTTGCTAAATACTATGTAAAGTATTTAACATTTGTGTTGCATCATGTCATACTGTGAATGCTATTTCAGGACAAAAACCCAACACTTCACCAGAACGAGGAAAAGGTAAATTATTTCCACACTTGTATGCATTTCTATATGTATCATGGCCTCATGAAGCCAAAACCAACATGAATACTTTTGGTTGTGTTTTGAAATGATCATATCAGTGTTTAGGATCAGTGTTTGTCTTTTCTTACTGGTTTTACTATTTTTATCTTCTTTTACTTCTTACTGTCCTTTTATTTATGCTCTTATCTAGTATTTATGCTCATATCTTAACTCCTCTTGTGTTTTAACTTGGTAATTTCTTATCTTACTTACTTTGTCTATTTATGTTTTATATTTATATTTACTTTTTATTTTTATTAATATTATAGTTTTGGGTTTTTTGATCCTTTAACCACTTGTTTCTATTTCTTTTACTGCTCTTACCTTCTTATTGCTGTTATCTTTTTATTTGCTTTCAGCTCTTTTAGTTTCTTACATCTTTTTAAATCTTTGGTCCTCTTGGTCTCAGCTCGTGTTGTTGGGTTCTTGTGTTGCCTGGGTTCTTATGATGGTTCTTGTGATGGTCGGGTTATATATGTCTGTTGGGTATCATGCAATATGGGTTCTTTTCTGTTGAATTGTATTTAATTGTTTTTAGTATTTTGCATTATATGTTCTTGCTGCTGTTTATGTTCTTCTATGTTTGGTTTAGTTTGTTCTTGTTTTTGCTGTTTGTCAAAGCACTTTGTAAACCTGTGTTTTTAAAAGGTGCTATATAAATAAAGTTATTACTATTAGGATGTGCGGTGGTGCAGTGGTTAGTGCTGTTGCCTCGTAGTGAGAAGGTTCCTGGTTTGAATCCCTGTTGGACAGGAGCCTCTCTGTGTGGAGTTTGCATGTTCTCCCCATTGGTTGTGTGGTTGACTGAAGAACAGTCCAGGGTGTAACCCTGCCTTTTGCCCAATGACAGCGGGGATTGGCTCCATCCCCCTGAGACCCTGAATGGGAAAAGCAATTTAGATAATGGATACATTTGGGAGTTTTTGTTCTTGTTTTTTTAAATATTATTATATTCTATTTTAATGACACTACAAAGACAAAGACCAAATACAAGTACAACACAAAAGACATTTTGTGATTGCACAGGAAATCATCATCACTGCTCCTTACAAGGTTATCTGTCTTCTTAGCAGGTTTAAACACGTGTTCATTGTCTATTTGAGCTAGCTTAAATTACATTCCTCTTGTTTATAACATATTCTTTGATGGATGATCTAGGTCATCACTATAAAGCCCCTGCAGGGCTGAGGCTGCATGTTCCATCATTAAGAGCTCTTAGAAATCATCCAGCAAGTTATGCAAACAAAAACAAAAACAATTCATGAGGATGATCACAGAAAGGAACGCCAATGCAGACGGACGTTGTGTTACTGCCGACTTTATTCCATTCCCTCTAGCTCCCCAACAAACACACTTCTGGACTTAGTGGTACATTTTCGTTTATTTGTATGCATTTGAATTTGTAACCTCATGAAGCCAAAACAAACATGAACACTTTTGATGGTCGTGTTTGGACTTCACATCACATCAGTGTTTATTTGATACTCTGTGAGACATAAGCATATGACAGCTGTGTGTGTTGTTTTGGTCAAAGGAATCCATTCTGAGCAGAGAGAATGTAGTTTTCAGTGCTGTGAGAAGATATTTTTGAAACTATTTACAGAAACTCTGTTCAGTTTGTGTTTAAGAGTTTGGAAAAACTGAGCCACGATTTCAGGAAATGTGTTTAGACATTTGGGAGAAGCTGCAGTTTGAAGCAGCCGTGAGGATCTTTCTGTTTGTGTGGGTGTTGGCGCCCCCTGTGGACAAAGAAATGTAGTGGGAGTTTGCACACAGAGAGGCTCCTGTCAGACGGGGATTTGAACCAGGAACCTCTCTCCATGTACTCCAGCTTCCTCCCACAGTCCAAAGACACGCTCGTTAGGTTAACTGGTGACTCTAAATTACCCGTAGGTGTGAATAAGTGTGGCTGGTTGTCTGTCTCTATATGTCAGCCCTGTGATTGACTGGTGAACAGTCCAGGGTGTAAACCCGCCTCTCACCCAATGACAGCTGGAATCGGCTCCAGCCCCCCGCGACCCCAAATGGGAACAAGCGGTGTACTGTAGATAATGGATGGACAGGATAGGACTTCCAGTATGCTTGTGTTTTTTAAATACAGACCAAAATATGACAGATTAACAGACTGATTGGTGGATTGAATAGTCTAAGAGTTTTAGTGTTTATGTAAAATAAATTAATCTCAAAGTTATTAAAGGAACATGTCTATATATAAACATATGTTGTGAGGTTAGATGATGTGCTGTTTTTGTATTGATGCTTTGATTTATTTCTCATGTTGCACAATAAAAAACATCACCATGCCAGTGTTATTTTAGCCATTTATATATATATATATATATATATATTAGAAAAAATAAAATTGTAATCCTCTTAATTTACGTTAATGAGGATCCTGAATCATTTGAGCAAACTAAAAATAACTGAATTCATGCACGACAGCAGCGCAGAGCTTCAGTGTAAATGGAGTAGAAACCTGTGCAGCCACCAGAGGGCTCAGTCTGCATGTTATACTCACCATGAACAGCAGCGTCCAAATAAATCTAACTTGGTTCATTGTCTGCAGCCTGTAAGCAAGACTGTTGTGATGTGCATTGTTACACAGCCTCCAGATGACACTGTCCTACCTGCATGTCACACTGTGTGTTTTTTTTTTTTTTAGCAGACAGGAGGAATCAAACGCCTGTTACCAGCTCCAAAATAAGATGTGGGTGAACCATATCATCAAAAAAAATAAGGACACATATAAACCATAAGATATGTGTAGAAATACTGAAATACTATCACATCTGGCATGCACTGATTTGTGACAGGGCTGAAGAAAAACAGAGGTTGTTGCGAACAGAATTTGAAATGTTAAGTAGATGATAAATAATTTAATTTATCAACATGCAAAGTAGGTCAGCAAGTCCACCAGCAGCATCCTGTTAGAACTGGAAATCTATTGTGCCTTCACAGGTGTTAGAATATGTGTAATAACTAATTTAAAATTTAAATTTCTATCCTTTAATCACCTCGGGACTGAGTTAATCCTCCGAGTGTATTTAAACAGATAAGCTACTTCACAATAGAGGTATCTAACCCATATGTAGAAGTGATTCATTACATCCTGTTTGCATCATTTAGACTGTCTATAAAAAATTTAAAAAAAAATCCAAATGTGAATATTTATCAGGACAACTCGCACTCAAATATCCAGTTTGCAGAAGATGTAACCAGGTGTGCAGTTATCACATTCCACTCATATTTGTACCTGACACCTCTGCACGGTGACACCTGCACATTGCATGACGCTGCAGGCGGAAGTTTTCCTTTGTGAGGACGTGGTGACTGACGCTGCACACAAGAGCTCAGGGCAGACAGTCATGACGATCGCTATCATCCATCTCCATCCGCACTTGCTGTCACCGTTTGCCCTGTCTCAGGTCTTTGTCATACACATGCGTGTTTATAAAGCGGTTAGAAACCCGGTGTGACACGAAATAAGGTGGAAAATGTGCCAACCGGGTTACTTGTCCTCCCTGGCAGCTCGTGGAAGGAAACCGGGTGACTTTACGTTGAATAATTAACGTAAAAAAGCTGTTAACAGTTTGGTAATTTTTCAGGATGTTAACGCATACATTGTTTCGTTAGCCCCACCGGAGTTAACATGGCTCTCCGTCCAGACACAGACAACAACATACTACCACCCAATCAGCGCTCTCGCTTGCTCCGCCGCGGAAATGACCGACCAATGAGCGAACAGAGTTCGTTCAGACCTTACCAATCAGCTGTCTGTCTGGGTCTTCTGGGGAAACCAACAGCGAATCAGCCGCTAGTCTGGGCTTCACGGAGTCACAGCTTGACCAATCAGCGCTCTGTCTGGCTGCACCGAGGGGGCGACCGTCTGCCGAGGCCCAATCAGCGGCTCAGTGCTGCCTGCCGGTGCCGGGGACTGGTGGTGAGGAGCCCGCTGCAGCGCGTCAGGACCGGACCGTGAACCCGGAGACGGTACACACCGAGCCGAAAGGAGACACAGGTGAGCCCGGGGATGTGCGCGGGGCCTGGCTCCGGCGGGGTAACCGTTAAAGCCGGACGGTTAGCGGGTTGTTGTGTCGTGTTTCTGCCGGTGGATCCGCTGACAGACAATAGAGCGGCGGTGTATTGATGCGGGCTGACATGTTGGCGACCAGCAGACAACTGTTAAATATATTTAAACACCCGCAGAAACACTGACGGAGACCCGTGTAACATCCGGTTATCTTTTTGTAACAGGACCGGAGCCGCTAGCGGGGATGTTGTGATTTCATTGTGATGGAAACGTTGAGAGCGGAAAGCCTCCGATCCGTTTCATTGTTTGATCCGGAGTCTCTGGGGGTTCAGTCAGACCGGAGAAAGAACCAGGCTCCTCTAAATACTCGTTAACGTGTATTTAAAGAGCACCGGGGCGCAGATTAGACGTGAAAACGGGTTTTATCGAGTTATATTGAGGCGAATCTGCGTGAAGAGGCGGATTAAAAGGCGCTAAGAGGAGGCCGGGGGGGGTGGGGGGGGGGGCTGATGCCTCGCAGCAATTAGGAAGAAAAATTCGAAATGCATCAGCCATTTAGGCTCAACTGGCTCCATATGCACCTAAATGGCTGCCTGGCAGCACAAGCAACATTTCACTGTGAGGACTCGGTGTGATCCAGGCCGAGCGGCTGCTTGTGTCCTGAGCGGCGGATTAACGGAGGAACATGTCAAGATGACGTTAGAGACCAACCGGGGATCAATATTTAATGTGTGCTGCCTATTATTCTGCAGTATGCACGCGCTCATGTCGTGCCTGTTGGCCTGAGCTGGTGTCTGCTCTGCTGCTGCAAGATTTACATGAGTCACATGCAGATGCATGACTGCTGCCACTGCCTGACTGAGTGTGTAGTCCCTATTAGATGAAAATGTGACATGTCAGATTATGTTAATGCCACACTCCTCCATTATTAAGATTACACACACACACACACACACACACACACACACATCAATAGAAAAAGTTCCAGTGTGGCTAAATCAGAGTTAGTTGATGGCACCAGTTTGCACACAGTTAGCAAAGTAAAACAGTGCCATTTGTTTGTGTTGACAGCAGGAAAATCTGTTGTCATGTCTCCTCAGCATGTTTCTCACCTTGCAGCAGCTGTTTGTGTCTCCACCTGAGCATGTGGAGGTAAAGTATCTGCACAGCCCTTTTGGTTTGTGAGATGATGAAAAAAAAAAAAAAAAAAAAGTTGGCAGACCTTGATACACTCAGCCCTCCACTCTCACAGTGATAGTGGGTCTGTCTGTATGAATGAATGGTCCCTGCTGTTGAAGAGTGTGAATGAACTGTAGTATTCTCAATGATGGAGTCCTTCCTCTTCCTATTTCAGGCTCAGGGTCCCCCGGCAGCCCCGCTAGCATACAGATGAAGACTGCGTACTGTTAGGACAGAGTTTGACACTACCTGTGCAATTCTGTAGTGAAGTTTTGGATTTAAAATACAATACGTGTCACAAAGGTTCGACCATCATTTAGCTGGACCTTAGTGAAATAACGCAGCGACAAACACACCTGGTGCATACATCTGTCAGCAAGGATCATTTCGGACATTTTTGTCACCTTCTTTTTCCAAATAATTTGTCCTCAGTGAACCACTGTTACCCAGTTTGGCAAACCTCAGCACATTTAATTATAGCCCCAGCAATTTGAGGCAATTACTGTTATTGATAAATGTGCTCATTAAATCAGCTGGGTTAAAACAAAATCACCATCAAGTATCTCATATCTTCTAGATTTTTTTTTTCCAATTAGGAATGTTTCGATGCGAGTCATTTCATTTTGAATATCCGCTGTCACAGAGACCCCGTTTAGCTTTTAACTTACAGCTGCACATAGCACCCTATAAGTACTTTAAAGTTATTTGAATCTACCCAATATTTGCAATGTAATATGTTTATAACTGACTCAGTCGTCGTAAGGGTTCACATATGTTGCATTGGTTTCCACCTATGCACCAGGAGGCTGAGTTCCTTCAGGGATCAAACCGTTGCTTGGTGTCCTTTATTTATGTTATATCAGAGGATTGCGTTAAGTGGTTACAAAAAGAATCTATGACTCATCCTTCAGTTATGTGCGTTACTCATTTTGACCCAAATGCATCGCTCTTAAAAAGGTTTCTTTCTTAACGTTATTTAAGATGTTTTCACTTTATGCACTCCTGGAAACATGGAGATCATTTCAGGAGGTCTGATTAAATCTACCCTTCACTATCGCTGCATCTTCTCTTTATTAGTTTGAGACTTTTTGTACGAGACCACTGTAGCCCTTTTCATCGTGCAATTCCACAGCAGAGCCGTAATGAAGCTCCACCATCTTCATGCTTAACTCTTCGATTCAGTGACGGCGTTATGTTGCTTTCCCAGTCTGCAACTTCTCAATGTGTGTAGGCGTTGCAGGCGTGTAGAGCACCAACTATACCACCAGCGCTTTCACATCGCTTGATTTCACACTGATGAAGGCGTGGATGTTTTGGCGATTTAAGTGATGTTTGTCTGCTCTCATCCATTGGAGAGTCAGATACCAAACTGAGGAACAGTACAATGTAATGCATCGTGTACATCAGTTTAGTTTTTGTATGTTATCGGACGAGGACCTCAGAAATACGTATGCCAAAATCTCTGCATCTTTGTGTTGTCCGAGCTACCAAAGATAAACATTTGGTCGATCAACTATTTGTTGGCGTGAAAGTAGAGTGGTTGAAACGCTACGAGGGGGCTTTGAGGCCAGACTGTCAGAAAGGCTTTACTCTAAGCCCCATTTGTAAAATTCACGGCGTGGAGAGGACAAAGACGCTCCAACTACGCAGACGCCTGAGACAGATCAATAAAGCGCTGGTTGGATGCAGCAATGGAGGAGGCTGTGACGGCAGACTCCTGTGTGAAAGTATAGGAAAGTTTGTCGACATCTCAAGGTCAATTCGTGTTGTGCAACCAAAAAAAACGTATGAAAGAAAACGACTAAGATGCTCAGAACGCAGAAACAAAATGCTTCAGAGCGATCAGAAGAAAATCCAGTTTCATAGAACAAAGATTTCCCCGTTTGCTTTTAGTGTCAGAGTTTATTTTCTTATTGTATTTTCTGGCTGCAAAGGAAACTAAACAGAACAGACGTGCATGGAAATCAAATAAATGCTTAATAACATTTTTTTTGTGATATAAATGATTTTTGGGGGCTGTTTTTTAATGAAGCCGGTGGTGCGTTCAGGTGGTGTCTGGATCTTTTGATTCTGGCTCCCTCATGTTCAGTGTGTTACAGTTTGTGAATATTGGAAAGCAGAGTCTCGTATCGGCTTCTCATCACTTCTAAAATGTCGTAGCTTTGTTTAAAACTGTGTAATACCTCTAAAGCTGTCTTCAGTAATCTATGGTGCAGCGAGGTTTCATTATTTTTGTCCATCATTCATGCAGACACGGGGGTCCTTTCACTGAACACATTATTCCAGTCAGAGTTAAAGCGACCTGTGTGGAGGTCTAAACCTTACATAGACTCACCTGCATGTGCACACGAGTCACCCACTGATATTACTGCAGGTCTGCATTGATGTAAGAATAGTCATTACATTGAGCAATATAACAATATGAAGTCATTTAAAAGAGTGCATATTAGCTATAAGTCGTAGTTTCTACATTTACCTCCTGTTCGGACTGTTTTACACAACACCTGAGTTTGCAGTGTCCACTCTGAGTCCAAAATAAATCCACAAATCTGTTTTTTACCTTCAATTTGGCATTAATCTGAGGTTAACTGGTAGCTAGCTTGAGCGTCACGTGAGCGCATCAAAGCAGTAGGAAGCATTGATCACTACTCCCACGCCTCCATCCGACAGGGTAACATGACGAACACACGCTAGTTTACATAAAAATAATTGTTCTCATCGCGTCACATTCCGACTTTCTCAGCATGTTTATTGGGAATGCTAAAAATGAGATGAAGATTATGAGAGTATGTTAACCATCCCTGTGTTACTGTGTGCACATCATTTGTTCTCGCCGTGTCTGCAGGTGCAGCGTCTTCAAGTCAAAACCAAAACATATCGATACCTGTTTTGATTTACAGTTATAGAAGTCCTCTGCACCCTATGTTTGGTATTGTCTCAGTTTTTTTAATGCTAATGAATGGCAGACAAACTCCTGCACACGGTCTAAATTGTACAAACACGTTGGTGGTGTTAAGTGTTATGTGCACAGTTTAGACGTCGATGTCTCTCAGTCGCTCAGCTTTTGGTTAAACGATGACTGAAGATCTGGAGTCCTTTTTAAATCGTCTGTACTTTCTGATAACGTCAATCCAGCAGTTTTCTCTGTAGGTCTCCTCAGGGTGTTGGTGTCCCCCAACTTTTCTTTGTCTGCACTTCGCCACCCGATGTTGGGGAAAGCCTGTGATATGCAAAAACAAGTGTACATCAGAGCTGCACAATAAATCCCCCTTTTCATCTTCCTTTCTGTTTCTGCATCTCGCAGGAAATAAGAGAACGTGCACTCTTCCTGTATTCACTGAAGTTAGCAAACACGTGGCCAGTCAGATGGAGGCCCAGTTGATGTCAGTAGGGTCCTGACAGGGACGTTAGCTAGCATTAGCGATGTGGTTGATGAAGACGTTGTGTTGTACTAGAACAGAATTCTTGTGATTCAGACGGGTGACAGGATGGATTCATCTGAGCTATTCCTCCTCTCATTCACTTACAGCAGCCTGAAATAGAGAAACCTCTGACTCAGACTGACTCTACAGTTCACTACAGATCCACCAATTCTGATAGCTCTATGACAGGCCCGTGACCAAAGCTCTCCAAGATGTGCTACTGTTGTCATGACACCAGAAGTTTATGCCTTGATAAGATACGAGTACAAATCAAACAATAGCTATACCTGTTTTTATACCACAGCAACAAAAATAGAAGTCCTTTGCACCCAATCTTTGCCCATTTCTTGTTTTTTAATCACCAACAATGGCAGACAAACTCCTGCATACAGTAAAAACAGCACACATATGTCAGCAACGTTTTGGTACCTCACCTTTTCCAACATATTTTGTACCGCTTCAGCCCATGCTGTCTTTCTTTTGTTTGACTTTTGGTTAAAAATAGGACAAAAGATCTGCTTCAGTACCCTTTGATTCCCTCTGGTTTTAAAACTGGTTGTATCAAAGTATTGAAAGTTCTGACGATCTCCATATGTGACTTTTGTCGTTCACGTTTTTGGTGTTGCGTTGTGTAAGTCTTAAATTGCCTACACTCTTAACTTTTCCCAGTCGATGTGAATGTTTGTGAGATTAAATCATTTCCTGTAGACCTGCGCCGCCTTTGGGTCTGATGAATCCGGCCGATGGCCCCCTGAAGAGGGTGACGGTGGTCCTCACCTTTTGTGGCATGTTTTCAGCTTTACGTCATTGAAGACCCTGCTTCACCAGATCTTTTTTACACAATGAGCTCTCCTGAGCTGAATGCTCGCTCACTGAGGATGTCGTGGACGCTCTAAACAAAAGATGTGTTTTTTTGACACCATGTTTGAGGCTCTGTTGGTTCATTATTTATTTCACAGTCTTTTTTTATCCCTGCAGCCATTTTGACTTCTCACAGCAGGAGAGTCACAGGTGTTAGTAATAACATTAATGATGGCGTCACTCTGCTCTCTTTAGCTGCTCCATATGTTCTCCACTTAGATGCTGACTGTGGCGTTCGGTAGTTTAGTGCTGAGTTTTTATTTTACAGCTCGTAGCTTATTTTCCCTGTAAAGTCTGGTGATGAATCTTTTGAGGTTCTAGTGACACAGTCCACACTATAAAAACATCCAGTTAATATGTTATAATAAACTATAGGTTGGTGAAGCTTCAAGTATTCAACATAAATCATGGCGTTTTGGATCAAAAGACCCTGATGGTCTCACGTTGTGCATCGTCATGTTCATCCAGGTGGGTCAGTGTTTGGGTTCCACTGACCAACATCTACAGCAACAGGTCAAATCAGCTGACACCAATTAGGTTTAATTATAGGGCGACTTAACGACAGAAGAAAATTAAAGTGTTTAAAGTGGCTGTCTGCAGCTGCTGTCTGCAGCGAGTACAACTGAAGAAACATGCTCACATTCATACGATGAGTTCTCACAGGGTCAAGATTCACACTCACCTGTCACCACATGAGCAATAGATCATGTTGGACATAAAGAAAAACAGGTCGGCAACAAATACCTAATAAGTCTCACAGTTTCCTGTCTGCCAGTTGCCCCGTGCCGTGCAGATGAACAATTTGTCCCCCCTCCTTAGTCCCCCAGCCAGTCTGCTCTCACATTACTCAAAGCCATACTGGACCTGAGCTTGGTAAACGCGATATACCATCCGATTGGCTTTACATGCTTTCTTTTACAAGCATCGTTCTTTGTGGCCTATTTTGAGTCGCTTCGGTCAGATACGCCGTTTTCTAATACTCCTGGAATTTCTCGATTATGCAAGCACAGGTACGCAACGCTCCTGGATGAGCAACCAAACCGTTGCCGAAGCCCCCCCCTCTTCCAACTGAGCCAGGGCCAAGAAAGTGCACTTTACTTGAGCATGGTACAGAACAATCACACTAGTCAAAGAAACTGGACTTTGGGGGTCAAATGTGTGAGTGTGCCCTAAATGATGTGGTACAAGTGACGGCGTCTGCAGTTATATATATATATATATATATCACATATATAAAAAAAGGGCCGACGGGCATCTCCTGTGGCTAATACACTTACACTTACTACACTTAAATAAAGAGGAACTATCCCTTTAAGACTTCTGTGCAGCTCGACATACAGAATCTGGACTCAGAGCCTCTGGTGAAACTTTAGGTAGGTCAATTATGCCGATCAGTTTGATGGTTAAGAATCAGGAATCCAAGTATTTTCATCACGTAGGTCACGAAGTATGCTCAGGTCAGAGGGCTACAAATGTTATTTCATTGTGTCTGTTATTTTATCAGCGTCGCTTTTGTTGTTATCAGATCTGACCGGAGCCGTATTGTAAGGCTTTGACCTTTCAGTTGACCTCTTGATCCTGACCAGAGTTTTAAAATGTATGTTCTCACGCTGTTATTTTTATATCCTTTTGATTCTCCTTTTAGTATGATAAAAGTAATATAGTCAAATTTGTTATACTGTATCTGTTACAGAATCACTCACAATGTAAGTGCACACAGTGTGTGTGTGTGTGTGTGTGCTACTCTAAAGCAGGTAGTGGGGGTGTAGTACAGTGAAAGAGGAGGTGGGTAACCAGCAGTATCTTTAGTCTCAGAGTGCAGAGTGTGATCCAGCAGTCAGAGGTAATGCAGCTGTGACTAATCCAGTGGGTGAATAAGCAGCAGCGTGCACATCGTTGCTGCATTGCTACGCTGCATTTCACCAGGTGCTGCACAAGGTCACAGCAGTCAACCTGCGTGGATGCAAACGTCCTCCTGCTCACCGTGCAGCGAGGGGTGCAATCAGGGCCGGGCCTCTTCTGCACAGATACAAATACTAAAGGATCACGGATGAGCGGCTCATGAAATATGTCAGTGCAGATTGAATCGACATTAGTAAACAGAGGTTGTTTTCACATGTGTTGTTTATTTATCAGAATTATGATAAAAAGAAATTATGAAAGGAGGATTTTTACAGGAATATCTGAAAACACTCTCATGCCATTGTTGTTTTTCCCCCACTTCATTCAGCCTTTGTGAAGTTTACACCCCTGCACCGGTACTTTATGGCCTCTTTAATATCGTTTCTAGATGTGTTAAGAACCACTGAGGCTGATGGTAATGGGCAGGTGTCATCAGGAAAACGATATCCTACTTTGACAGAGAAAACGATTGTTCCTGCTCCTGAATTAATCACTTCTGCAGACTAATGAGTTCATTCATGCTGTCAAAAATTAATGAATTTATGCTCACAAATTAGTAAATGCTGCGTAATGCCATCGGGGGACTGAGGTCGGAGAGTGTGGCACAAAAGTGCTTGTCTTGCACAGCCACATTCCTGTGAACCAGGTGTGTTCTCTCCGTCATTTTTTTTTACCTGAGCAGATCCATCAGGGGTAGAAACACTGAGTCCCTTCTCAGACGTCTTGAGATTCATAAACGACCACTTATTATGCTCCTTAAATCACACAGTATATAAATTATGACTGGAGGTGAAGCAGTAGTTTTTAACTATGATACACCCAGTGCTTGAGTTTAGCATTAAACCTATTAGCATCAGAAGAACACTCTGGTAGATCTCAGATGAGGGTTCACAGTTGGAGCTCTCTGGAATAACTTTGGTCTGTAGAAAGAAGCAGCTAACATCATTTTAAAAAAAAAAAACCCTGCTCTAACAGGCAGAGGAGGATTTCGTCTTGTCCGAGTTCCCTGCTATAGCTCGAGCGGCCGCTCTTTAAAGGCTACAAAGATAACTGAATGATCGGAGAATAAAGGCAGCCCATCTCTTCTAGGGGCATTCTGGGATTTTTAAATCATGTTTTGGAGTCTTAAGTGGTCTTTCTTTGAAAGGAATCAAAGATATATTTTGAGCAATTTGAAAGCTTTTTGTGGGGGTGCCTGATAGCCTAGTGGTTAATGTCGCGCCCCATGTACACAGGCTATAGTCCTCATCCTGGCGGCCGTGGGTTTGAGTCCGACCTGGACCCTTTGATGCATGTCACCCCCCACTCTCTCCTCCCAACATCTCCTCTCTCTCTCTTCAGCTGTCCTTTCTAAGAAAGGCAAAGAAATAGCTTTACAGAAAAATAGTACGCATGTTTAAAAATCCTGCAACTGCCCTTTAAATGCCTCTGCACTAGCTTTTATGTTGAACTAAACCTGCTCAAGAATGGGTCAAAAGTACGTTTTTTAAAAACCACTTCAGCAACAATACACCGAAAAACTAGTGAATGTACGATTTCCTTTCTTTATTGTTTATTGATGTAAATGAGAGTAAATAAGTTGTCATCATGTTCCATCTATCTCACCATTTTAATGTTCAGTGTTCAGTTTCCAGTCACAGGTTTGCCGTGTTTGGGTGTAAAGAACCTAAAAATAGCTCGTGCAACATTTCCTCCAGATGTAAACAAACACCAGCATCCATTGATGCATTGGCTCTGAAAATACCCAGAATGCAATGTGCAGATGCGAGGTTGCTTTGTGTGATTCAGAGGGATTATTGTAGCTAATATGCTGATTGAGCAGTGTGTGTGTGTGTGTGTGTGTGTGTGTGTGTTGTGTATTGATACTCCTCCTGGCTGCCACGTTCGGCCCCATTTTAAGATGTCTACCTCGTCGTGCCTCGCTCTGACTAAATGTCTCGTGTTCCCGCTGCTTTTTTTTTTCTTTCTTTCTTTCTTTTCCTCTCGTTTGGCTGCTGAAACAGCGTCTGCCCCACCCTGTGGTCTGAAGTTCTGCTCTCAGTCTTTTCTTGTCAAAGTGCCAGCTCTTAAAGGAAGAGATTTTCCTCTTTCTGCTCTGAAAACACCGGGCCTCCTCCTCCCCCTCCCCCCCCCCTCCTCCCCCCCCCTCCTCCTCCTCCTCCTCCTCCTCCTCACCTCCCTGTCTCTCTCTCTCTCTCTCTCTGACTGTCTCACTGTTCGACGTCCTGACCGCTAACGGCTACACATTAAGAGATAATTCCATACCCTGAGGTTACAAACCGGCTCAGACTGGCTCAGTGAGTTTTCACTGTCCTCTGTTCCCTGGGTGAAAATAAATAAATTAAAAAAAACACAGAGAGAAAATTACGTCTTTGCCTTTTTTAAAGGAACACGAGGCTCATTTGCAGCAGGAGCCGCACAGCGAGGAGAAACACACACCTCTGTTGTCTGACAAAAAAGAACAATCTGTGATATTTCTCTGTAAACAGTTTCACCCGAAGGAACAAAGTCCATCATTTGTATTTTGATATGGTAGTGGTTCTGTAAATGGCCTTTTTTAAGAGGGAATACTCAACAGATGTCTTTCTCTAAAGACTCGTTTTGGTGTCTTTGAACCGTATTCTTAAAGGTTTTTGGGGGTTAGATGACTTAAAGGTGAAGCGATGCTGTTGTTGGTCGTGTGGAGTGATGTGAGCTCGTGCATTTGAATTGTTCCTGAGGTGCTTCACCTTTTTTTGAAGTCATTGCATAGAGAGTACGTCAGCTCAGGCTTCTTCTTATTTATTGTAGAATCCATAGTGCGCCACAAAGCTTGACTTCACTGAAGACCGGGTGAACTGAATGTCTCACTGCAGTACAGCCGAGGGATGCAACAGTTCTCAATTTCATATTGAACCGCTCGGTATGGCATTGCGCCGCTCTATACATGCTTGGTTAATTGCAGTTTTTACGGTATGTGAACAAAGTATTTCTCAACGAATTGGCTCTTTTTGCGTGTGCCTGTGAGTCCATGCGCTGGGATGAAGAAGTGGTTGTTGACTCCCCCCACAAAAAAAACAAAAAAACCTTCTCGCCATCAGAAACGAACAGAAAACCTGTGACTAAAAAAAATGAGGTATTGAACTGGATGACGGCAGTATGTTATTAAGTTGGACACGTCCAGTCTGATTCTGAGAGTTAGCAGCACATCTGACCAGTAAGTTACTTCATCCCCTGGCCTGGTCGCCTCTGTGGTGGTGGGGGTCTGGGTGCAGAGCTATGATTGGTTTGACCACCCCCCAGGTGAAGAATAGTAACTTCCTTGTTAGATGTGTAGACTTCAGTTCTGTAATTAACACACATTAATCACACCTTGATTATTCTGTTTATACGAGGCTGCTATCACACTGACTCTAGTACCTAACCCTGGTCCTGGTCCTGACCGACCCACTTGCAGTAAAATACCAATAACAGATCTAATGCTCAGCTCGCTGTCACATGGACACAGACATGGAGACCTGTGAAGTCGGTGTTTACAGTTTACTGGACGCTGATGTGCTTGAAACCAGAGAACAAAAGTGCAGAAAATAACCAGGATAGTGAAAAGAGAGATTTATGTTTGGTCGGGTGACACATGATCATATCCACAGATCTCAAACACAATATTTAGACGTCTCATTAAAGGAAGAATTGTAAGGATTCGTGCACCTGTGTGACTAAGGTCTCATGAATATGGCGTTTGATTCTTCGGCCTGGGATCATGTAAATGTGATCTGAATGGTAATTAAAATAATGACAGGATTTCTGGTGGTTTGTGCTGTTTAGACTTTTATTAAACAAAGAAACGGAGCCACATATGATCAACAAAAAATCCAACCTGAGAATCCTTTGTCAGCACTTCTGCCATCCTCTGTCTCCGTCACATGAAACTCGACTGAATGATGGTTCTGTAGAGACGGCCTGTTATAACGGAGAGCAGGGCCATAACTCCAGCAGGATGAGTGAACAGAACAGTGTTCAGATGAGAGCAGTGTTCTTAGATGTGTTTTATTTGAGTCTGAAGTCACACAATATACAACATACCTAACGTATGGAGGCAGTAGTGGATCAGCAATCCCCAGGATCTGTAAGGTTGAATACTTCCAGAGTTTGAGGACTTCAGAAAAGGTAAAAAAAAAAAAAAGAGTTGTAGATGTGAAACTGATGTGAATGAACAAAAGTTGTACGTGTGTGTTTCTGTCGCAGGCGATAAACAGTGGGGTTGTTGATCCCTTAAAACGAGACTCAGTTATCCGGATTATTTATGGAGGAAGAGGTTCCTTTTATTTTGTCTGACTGTAAATAGAAAACATGTCTGCCTCCAGAGAGCACATGAACAAAACAACAGCAGAGAGTTTCATGTCTGAACTTTGTAAAACTGACAGAGTCCCCAAGGCACTCCCTCCAAGAAGTCCTGACGTCACGATGGCAGCTATCACAGCTAATTCTAATATTCTACTATTCTACTAATGCATAGTGTTGAAACATTGTTGAATCACTGAAAATCAGCGAATGCCCTCGCTCTGACATGTACGTCAGCAGACTCACTTTCTTAGTGGTGGAGAAGATGAAGACGTGCTCACGTTTAGCGAAATATTCCCACTAGCACAAGTTTGTGCAAGTCTGTTTCCTGATGTTTAACACCGAGGAGGGGGTCAACTGTATCCGTGCAGCGCGAACAAAAATCATCACTTCACACTGACACACGTTTCTATCACTAAACACGACCGGAGAATTGCTGGTTTGTGTGTATTTGTGTGTTTGTATTTGGGTGTGTGCATGTACAGACTGAAATAGCATCATTTGTCACAGATATCTGTCAGTATGTTTTTGATGCAGAGAAAAGTTCTGAGATCATTTCAAGAACGGTTTTGATTGCAGCTCCAGACGTGATGGTATGGCTCATGATGTGTGTGTGAAGGATACTGTTTGCTTTTTTTTTTTTTTAATTTAATGAAAATTTTCAACATGAATGTGTTATAACTTTATTTAATTTTAAAGTAATTGTTTAGTACGCAGCACACATCAAACAGGCTTGTCATTGTTGTGGACATTCATCACCGCTCTGTGCACTTCAAACCTCATTGCAAATGTTTTCTTATTCTTGAGCCTTTTTTGATTCGGCTGTTTGGAACAATCAAAACTATTTTTGCAGATTAACTTGTTCCTGCAATGACACTGAAAGCATGAAGCCTCAAAACATTTCAAACTTTCACTGAAACTCATTTAGAAAGCTGCTTCAAAATCTGACCTTGCAGACTGCAACAGTCACAATTAAAAAAAAAATGGGGATGTCCTGACCCAGTGTCATAATATATTCAGTAAGTACGAATACCCAAGGTAGTACAAAGTTTAAAAAAATTGAGAATTGAGCAGCAAATTATCCAACATACCTTATTTCAGGCTGCTTTATTTGCAAAAGTGCCGAAACTGAGCTCAGCTGCCATCACCTCTTTGTACATGCATACTGATTCTGCGACGGCGTGATAGCGGTGTCCCAGTCAGTTTCAGCGTTGCAGAAGCACGGCACAGCGGGAGCTCCACATACACACACACACACACATACACAGTCAGACCAACACACACACAGCGCTGTGCTCCCCCGCTGGCTCAGCTGTAACTCTGCAACACTTCTGTTACTACCTCTGAAGACAGTCCAGAGGGGGATCACTTCGTCCCCCCGTAGCGCCTCCTCCACATTCAGATTGAAGGCGAATCGTCACAGGATGGTCATACATCACTGCAGTTGGAAAAGAGCTGCTGTTTAGTTTGGATGATAAGTATCCCCATTAGCTATTCTTCCTGGGGTCCACAACAACCTACAGAGTGACTGTAGGTTACATCTAAAATCAACACAGTCTGCTCAGTTGGTAGAGTCAGTCGTCTCTCAGCTGGAAGGTCGAGGGTTCGATCCCCAGCTCCTGCAGCCACATGCCCGATGTGTCCTTGGGCGAGACACTTAACCTCAAGGTGCTCCCGCTGCTTCGCTGGCGCGCCGTATGAGTGCGTATGAAAGGGATTACTTCTGATTGTCACTTTACTCCGCAGCCTCTACCATCAGTGTGTGAATGTGTAGGTGTGACCTGAGGTGTAAAAGAGCGAGAGAGTAGCCAGAAGACTAGAAAAGAGCTACACAAGCTCAAGTTCATTTAACACAACACTAATAAACAGGACGACATTCAATATAGCATCTAACATCGTGGCACATAACATGACAACATGGACACAGTAAGCTTCTAGCAGCGTGAATGATCAGATGAATTCAGAGCTGTGACACCGGTGTGTAACAGCCAGTGTTGGCTCGTTGTGATGACCCACTGACGGTCGAGATAACTGGTATACACGAGTGATATTTGTGATGTCACATCGGCGATGGCCGTGTTGCTTTTATTGCCAGCGTGACGTCAAACAGAAAGTGATTCCCAATCAGAGCGTCTCACCTGGTTACTGAGCGTGACTTTTGTTGATGTGGACATTTGTCTGTGAAATGTTTGGTGCTTGAGCTTTAGGACGGGTCCATGACTTATGATTAAATATGGTTTAAGGTTTTACCTTTCAAGATGTTTTGTGTGTGTGTGTGTGTGTGTGTGTGTGTGTGTGTGTGTGTGTGTGTGTGTGTGTGTGTGTGTGTGTGTGTGTGTGTGTGTGTGTGTGTGTGTGTGTGTGTGTGTGTGTGTGTGTGTGTGTGTGTGTGTGTCGGTATGAGATGAATACTCGTTTCTTTCTCTCACATCTTTAGCGATGCTCTTTGTCTCCTTGCTCACCCCTCCTCCTCTTCCTCTTCCTCCCCCTCCTCCCCTTTGCCCCTTACATTGCCCCCCCCCCTTCATCAGTACCCTCCACCCTAACACACACACACATGCCCCCTCCCCTCAGGCGACAGCAGAACAGGAATTGATTAGTGGCACGGCTTAAAAATAGACGACCGGTTGTCATAGCAACGCCCACAATGAGCTGTTGTCTAGTTTAATAAAGAGCGGCGTTGTGTCTGAGGTGGAAGGTGTGTGTGTGTGTGTGTGTGTGTGTGCAGTCAGCAGGTAAATCTGTGTGTGAGTGTGTATGTATGTGTGTGTGTGTGTGTGTGTGTGTGTGTGTGTGTGTGTGTGCGTCTGTGTGTGTGGGGGTGATCACACTGCGGTCCTGCTGGATGTGACTTCTGTACCGATCAATTGAACCAACAACAAAAACACCACCAGCATCCTTCGCTGCGCTCCCATTGGCTCAGAGGCTGCGTCCCGACACCATCAACTCCTGAGCCACTCCACGCAACCAATTACATCCCTGTTGCTATGGGCGCCGTCCTGATTGGCCTCATTAGTGTCAAAAACTGGCCATATGCAAATCCTGGTCATATTCCCAACAGCCCCATCATCAGCATCCTTTACAGCCAGGCAGCATGCGTGTGTGTTTGTGTACGTGTGTGTGTGTGTGTGTGTGTGTGTGTGTGTGTGTGTCAGCTGGACCAGCAGGCTGAGCCCCCGTTGGCTCAGGGAGGGGTTTGTTGTTCCCTGACAACTCTCCATCTCTGGCTCTGGCTGAAGTAGGCGGTAGTAGCTGCCTCTGGTTGTAGTTCCCTGCAAGACTGTTGGTATTAGGAGCCACACACACACACGCACACAGACACACACAACTGTTGTGGCCTGGACTTGAAACGTCACATAGGTACAGCTAAGGTTGCCAAAATCTGCTATTCTTCATTACTTTTTGATAACCAGTGTTTCAAAACAATACAAACTCCTTTATTTCAACGATAGGACGACCAAAGCTTTCAAAAACTTTGTTTCGGTATCGAAACATTGCCAATGTGTTTGTGTAAAATAGACAGTGTGTAGGGGTTTGCCTGCAATTTTGCCTCAGTTTTTACTAGTATCATATCAAAATCTGGTATTATAACTAACAACCCTCGGCGTAGCAGCATCGGGGAAACACTCATACAGGTGTAGTTAGTTCATATGATTAGCTGTCTGGTTATTTAAAGTGAATTATTTTCAATATTTGAACCAACCATTTGTATCCCTGACGTCCCAGAGATCGTTTTAGGGGTTCATTGTGTTCTTTCTGTTGACGGCTGTCTTCGTCCTTCTTCACCTGTTGTTTGTTAGAGCAGCTTTTCTGTCTGCTTCACCTTCTCACCTGGGCTGAAACTTTACCTGCATTCATCTGGTATGTTCACCTTAGGTGTTGTGAGGTTTTAGTCTTGAAGTAAAGTTAGTTTTCTTTTTTTTTTTTTGTAAAATATCAAAGATTGGTCCTCTCCTCTCCTTGGTGACCCGTGTGCAGTAAAACATTCGACCTGTTGTTCTGCCTCAAACTCTTCCGTTTATACGTCGGTGCAGGTATAACATGTTTGAGAGATGTTGTAACCAGGGACAAGCCTTGTGAGTAATTCCCATATTCAAGTTCATTCAAGAGTACTTGGAAAAAAAGTTTGAAGGTAATAAAAGGGTCTAAAATTAACATCAGCCGATTGGCATCTTTACACACTTGGTCTATTTCTGCAGCAGATAGCATCTCTTAACCATGAAATACAGTTATTCACATGATACATTTAACCCTACCCTACCCCTTAACACATGAGTTACTGGTCTACCTATGAAGAACCTTTAAAGGGGACATATTATGAAAAATCCACTTTTTCAGTGTTTTTGAACATATATTTGGGTAACCTGAGTTACAAAATGTGAAATAAACCCATCCAGTCCTTTGTTTGTGATCTGCATAAGTCTTACAACACAGAGAAAAATGCTCTGTTTCAAATATGCTCTCCTTGTGATGTCACAGTGGGATTCTGGTAAAAAAAAAATCCCCTCTCCTCGCCTGGTATCGCCACCCATGGACTCCACCCCCAGCCGAGAAAAAAACTTTTGTGCAGGTCCGCCATTTTTATTCTCTCTTGTGAAGGAGTGATGTCTGCTGGGAAAAGTCAGGGGGGACTCATTGCATTTAAAGAGACACACACACCAAAACGGAGTGTTCTGAGGGAGCTGGTTTATACAGGGTCACAAACCTCCTCTGCTGCTTGATTCATGTTATATTGATGATATGGCCTCTTTTAAAATACTGAACACATTTGAGTTACACCAACAACTCTGTGAAGTTAAATTACCTGTTTTTATCAATTGAGTCCGGTGTCTTGTAAGAAAGTGATGTAACATCTCTGATTGTTATTCTCAGTGTCTGACAACATTACAGAACAGATCCCTCCAGAGATAAGACCTTTTTATTAGAGAGAAAGATGATTGTTTTTTAACCAGAAACTGCTGTTACATCACTCTCCTCGAGCACACCAGACTCCATTAATAAAATCAGTCATTTTATTTTCAAGACAATGACGACTTTGTTTGTGATGTTTTGTGCGACTCAAATGTCGCCCCAGATCAGTACCAATCAATTCAGACTCCAAAACTTCTACAACAACACAGACAGATGCACCAATAGAGGCAGCAGTAGAACAGCAACTCCCGTGTCCTGTGAGGTAGAATCACTACTTTAGTCAATTTAGTCTGGTGTCTTTAAAGAGAGTGATGTAACAGTTGTTTCTGTCTCTCTCTGTAGGGATCTGATCTGTAAGGTTGTCAGACACTTGGTATAAGCTTGAGCCTCTCAATGACAAAACAACAACTTTTAGTGGAGCTTTCTTTGATTGTTCAAGGATGGCATTGCAGACATTACAGCCTGTTTCGCCGCTGCCTGATGGTTGGCAAAGCCGTAAACACATTATAAAAGGGCTGCTGTTTAAAAATCCTGGACTATCCCTTTAAATGAGCTGCTGCTGTAAAACACAAAGTGGCTGTAAACTCCATGATGAATGTGTCTGATGCACGCTGCAGTGCAGTCGGATGTACGTTCTCCGTGATGTGACTGAGTACAAGGCGTCCTACTGCTCACCCTGTATGACCCTCAGCACATACACCCCCCTCCCACCCATACACACACACACACACACACACACACACACACACACACACACACACACACACACACACACACACACACACACACACACACACACACACATGTACATACAGCCTACAGCTCAGCGCTGCCACAGTTAACATGACCTATATGCCAGCAGTGAGAGCCGCTCTCATGCTCCTCTATACGCTGCTGCTGGCTGTTAATGTGCACTGCAGGCGTCATGCATCTTAGGGGTCTTTCAGGGATCGTCCACGGCAGCCATTTTGTTCCCATCTCGCATGCAAACGTTAAGTGTGTGTGTGTGTGTGTGTGTGTGTGTGTGTGTGGCAGTGAAACAGAACAAAGGTGAAGCCTCCTCATTATCTTTCTAAGAGAGTTCAGTCTCTTCAAACCTGGGATTGTCTGATAAGCGGTTATCTTCCGTTGCATATAGAATTGTAAATGCTATTTTTGACTAAACTTAAATGCACAACGGGAACATGACTGGCTGGACTGCAGGAAAACTTCACTAAATAATGGAGGGAGGAAGCTGCACCACTGCTCCTTTAAGTGTGGGAGCTTCACGATTGGCTGTTGGTTCTTTCAAGATAAATGTTATTTAGGTAGCATCACTCCAGATCCTGTTTCAGAAAGGCTAACACATGTTTTCATTCCAAACATTTGCATCTATGCCAACCTCAGTCTGATAGTGTGCAAACATGGTAAATGGACTTGAGCTTTTCTAGTCTTTTGACTACTCAAAGGTCACACCTACACATTCACACGCTGATGGTAGAGGCTGCTGAGTAAAGAGTCCATCAGAAGTAACATACGCAGCTGACAAAGCAACCTGCTGTTAAGTGTCTTGCCCAAGGACACATCGGGGCGACTGTGGCTCAGTTGGTCATCGTATATCAACCGGAAGGTCAAGGGTTCGATGCCCAGCTACTGCAGTCCCTGGGCAAGACACTTAACCTCAAATTGCTCCCGCTGCTTCGGCCTCGTGTGAATGTGTATGAATGGGATTAGTTACTTCTGATGGTCACTTCACAGAGCGGCCTCTGCCATCAGTGTGTGAATGTGTAGGTGTGACCTGCGGTGTAAACGTGCTTTGAGTAGTCAGAAGACCAGAAAAGATTTATATAAGCTCAAGTGCATTTACCATTTTACCATCGGACATGTGGCTGCAGGAGCTGGGGAGAGGTGACAGACTGTTTAAACAGGAACAACATCCTGAAACAGTTTTTACAGCGTCTGAGAGGTTTACCCCCCTACCGCTGTCTCCCCACTAGAAATATTTTTTTTTTGAATGAATCTTTTGGGCCATTTTTCCCATTACTGGACAGGACAGCTGTAGAGAGACAGTGTTGGAGGAGCCTCTGTATGTGGAGCATTCAACATAACCAGCACTAGATAACTTCTGAAATCCCTCTGCCTGGCAAAGGTTGTCAAAGATTTCCCATACTTCAACACTCTCTGATAGAAAACCAGGTTTCTCCTGCTCACCTGAGCACACCTGCTGATACTCTGTTGCTGGTGCACTTCTCTGGAAAATAGACTGAAATGATTAGCCTACAGTAGTAATGACACAATACCAGGTGTATTACACCTTTCACTACAGGTATGACATCTCTATCTGTCCCATGTGTCACAGACTTCTGTCCAAAATGAAACTGAATTGTATATTGGAAGACACTCGATTGCAGCCAAAGGCAAACATATGCAAAGAGACTGAGCTGTGGGTCGTAGTCCTAACGTGAAGGAACAGAAGTCATTTTTTTTATATTTTTTATGTGTCTACCTCACCCTGATGTCCGAAGTCAGACATCCCAACAGACAGTGATGGTGTTTCAAGGGGCTGTGCAGAATATTTATATAAATCTTTGTCGTTGTACGCCGAGCGTGCAGTAACAGTGACGAGCAGGCAGTATACATCGCCAACTACTGTACAACTCTAAATGACCAAAGACCACAAAACAGACTGTAGAGGAAGCAGAGGGTCAAGCAAAGGCCGGCAAGAGTTCAGCAGAGCAGCACTGCTGCAGTTTGTCCGCTGATGTCCACTTAACCACTTTTAAACCGGACTGTGGTCCAAATGCATGACCTTAAAACCTCCTCTAGATACTGTCTGAAATACTCAAAATGTAAAATGATTAGGCCGCTCAGTTTTTACTCTGGAATCTGAGGAGGAATATAATGTGTGCGTATAAGAAATCTTTGTGCAGGTTTTTAAAGACTGACATGCCTTTAAATCTCACGCTGAACATAATCACCACCGGCGCATCCTGGACATATGAGGCATGGGTTACTCGTTTACATTAATTAGACTGTTTGAGGTCAGACGTTCAGTTTTATGTAAACGTTTGGATGTAAAGAATCGTCTAAAATGATCGACTTTTGAGCTTTGGCCTGTGAGCCTCAGGGCGGGTTTTAAAACGAGATGTCTTTGTTTAATTACATTAAGTAAGAAATATAAAAAGTGAAACTACAAGTGATGTGATTTTTAAGAAACGGTATCTCTTTTATTACCGCTCTTTAAACATTCTTGTGTGCAGCGCCTCTTTAAACCCGGAGGAGCTTTTGTCTGTAAACATACATGATATTGATTTGGGTTCAGGGTCCTGCCAGTTTTTGTGCCACAGCCGCCATTTTGCACCCATCACCACCATTTTGACGGAGGGATTAATGCCACAGACGGAGGCGGGTTGTTGATTTGCAGCACAGGATCAGTAGTTGCACATTCTTTTTTTTTTGTCTTAGATGGGAAGTGAGGGCTGACACATCTGTCTGCTGCTCCTCAGCGATAAGCCCCACATCCACCGATGAATCAAACTGTTGAGAAATGAAACACACAACGCTCCCCTGCTTCCCCGCTCGTGTGTGTGTGTGTGTGTGTGTGTGTGTGTAAAAACTAAAGAAGGTGGAGGTGGTGGTGCAGAGACAGAAGGCGGACTGGGAGGAGTGGAGTTGCATCAGCCAAATGAATTGTCATGATGCAGATCATGCGTGAAATGAGCAGCAGATTCCTCAGTGCAGTTTGCAAATGGCCTTATTACCATTACACCCAGTGAGCTGACATCGAGCCTGCAAACAGTGTTAACCAGACCAGGACGGACCAGGATAGACCGGGACAGACTGGACCGGGACAGACCGGGAGAGACTTGATTAGACCCAGACCTAAATGTGGTTTCTTTTGAAAGGGACGACGCACGTTAATCGTCATCAAACAGTTGAAAACGCACCAGTGTTAGATTAACGGCTTAAATCAGGTGTTCCTTTTGCAAGATTTCATTCGACATCCTAGAATATCCTAGACCGGGACAGACCGGACCGGGATGGACTGGGACGGACCTGACCGGGTCGAGAGTGGGGGAAAAAAAAAAAAAACATCCGCTGGTTTAATTCTGAGGAGGACATTTTAGCAGCAGCGATCTGATCGACAGCTCCGTGAATAAAGAACATGGTGTGTGTGTTTTTTGTGTGTATGTGTCTGCGGTTTTTATGTGTGTGTGTGTTTCAGTGTGTGTGTGTGTGTGTGTGTTGGGGGATGGGAGGAGGGAATTAAGAGTTGGCATTATGTCAGGAGAGAGCTGCCATCTCTGCCTCCTTCCTCGCCCTGCACACACACACACACACACACACACATTTTGCACAAACACACACATGCAGCCTACACACAAAGACTTGTGCGAGGATGGCGCAAGATGCAGAAAAAAAAAATCACTCCGCTCTGCGTGTATCTTGGCTGTGTCACTCCTTTATTACCCCCCGTACACACACACACACACACACACACACACAAAAACACGCACACATACCTACACACACGTACATGCACATACACACACACATGCCCACTCCTGATTGGCTGCTGTAATATGAACAAATGAAGCCCTCTCAGCTCGGGCTGCATTTAAGGGGGCCCCCTGAAAGTAAGCATGTGTTTATTTTTACAGTGAGTGAGGGGGAGGAAAAGAAAGACGGAGGGTTTTTGAGGAATTGGGGGAGGGTAGAGGGAGGGGGAGGAGGAGGTGGGAGGAGGAGGGAGGGGTTTTCTTTGTGGTACAGTACAGCTGGAGCAGGAGAGGGGGGAACAAAATCCTGCCTTCTGTTGGAATGCTGTACGTGGACGTCTGGGCACTGTCTAGTTGCTGGTTTGTTACGGAGAAGAGGGCGACTTGTCTGGTCAGACGGCGTGAGGAAGCCTTCATCCAGGTGTTTAATGGCGATGTCCACCTGTCCAAGTTTGTCCGGGTGTTGGGTGTCAGGGAAGAAGAATTGTACTTTTAGCTCCAGGTGGAGCGATGTTCTCCGTTTTGTTCTACCTCTCTCCCTCGCCATGTCTTTTTTCTTTTTCCTTTATTGCACTGCCCTGGCACAGTGCCCAAAGCTGGAGGGGTGGGGTGGGAGGGATTATGGAGGGGTGAGGAGAGGAGGGGAGGGGAGGGGAGGGGTGGAGGGTTTGGTTGAGGAGAAAGAGAGGCAGAAAGAGAGTGTGTGGCGGCTTGTGTAGCAGCTGACTGAAACAGTCATTATATTATGTAAAGGCAGGCGGCGGCGGTGGCCGGGAGGAGGAGGAGGAGGAGTGGGGAGGGAAAGGGTGTGGGGTGCCAGTTACTGACGCGCAGCACAAGTCCGGCCCTGATTGGCTCATCAGCGGCGTTCTCAGCGGTGCTCTCCGGCTCATTAAAGGTGGAGGCTCGGCCGAGAGGTTGCTCTTGTTTCTCTCTCAGCAAATGGAGGCGACGACTCGGCTCCGCAGCTGCGTCACAAATTAATTAGAGAAGAAGAAGAAGAAGTGTTGGGGAGGGCTGATCATTAAGGCTCCTCCCTGAAGATGAGAGCAGGATAACAGAGACGTTAGAGGAGGACAGAACGAGCAGATTAGAGCTCCATGATACAATAGATGAGGGGAGACGATAGGACGACACCAGCAGGAATAATTTGCTAATAGGAAGCTGATTAAGTGATAACAAGCCAATTAAATCTGTCTGAATTACAGTCAATGACACTGCGGCGCACATGACATTCATGTAAAATACAGCGCCGGCTCAGGTGATGTTAATGCAGCGATGCAGCGCCGCAAATGAGAGCATCCATTTGCATGTGGTCTGGTCACGCATGATGGAGCGTCTCTCACCGCCGAGGAAGAAAGGCCAGAATGAAAGAGTCAAACATGATCAATACACACACAGAACAGGCTGTGTTAGAACTCGGTGAATACTTCAACCTTTACTTTTAGAGTGCAGTGTGTCCCTCAGATCACGCTGATCTCAAACAGTGTAGAAGACGCCAATGGAAGTCAGTAATATTTATTATTCAACAACAACAACAAAAAACACCATAAAACATGCTTTTAAAAAAAAAACAATGCTAGGAGCAGTGGCAGAGCTGCAACAATTCTTCAATCGATTAATGGTCCACTGCTTTATTATCAAACCGACTCGTTAGGTTATCAAAGAAAACTCGATCAATATTCTCCGTTTGCAGCTCGTTAAATGTGAGGAATATTGTTTCTTTTTTTTCCTCTGAAAGCGGAGTGAATATTTTTGGGGTTGTTGACAGTGGAAGGAAACCAACTAACTCTTGCTTCAACAAACAATTTTAAGTTTTGACAATTTGGAGACGAAGAAAACAAATCGATTCATCAGCGGCTGAAGCACGAACACTTAGCAAACAAGGTCATGTGTGTGTGTGAGTCAAAATACTGAACAATAGAGAAGCTCATTTCTGGTCGGGTCCTCAGTAAAATACCTGTTAGGTGTAACAAAGGCTCATTTTGAAATCTGCAAGATTAGTCTGTTTTCCTGATGGGGATGCACCGTAAACATGTTTATAGCCTGCATTTTGAGTTTACACCTGAAGAGAAGAACGATTCAGACGTAGGGATCAAAGATGAACGAGTTCTTTTTAAGATTCAGATTTTTACTTTTTAAAATTACAGCTACTTCTCCTTAGTTTAGACCAACAGGGTTCGAAAATAAAGTATTTAAAAGACAAAGACTGGGTATCAGACGGGGAGACTGAGACTAGATTCACAGCCGGCACCCGTGTGTTTGACTTGGTTTATGTTATCTGCTTTGAATAAGGCTGTAAATTTAGCTTGATTAGCATCATGAGCTAGCAGGCAACTTGGGAGGAATATGCTTCCTCTCTGCTTCTAAAAGTTCACAGGAGCTAATGGTTAATATGCTAACACAGTGTGCTAAGTGCAAGAGCGTGTCTAGTTATCACATCACATTCAGGTCAGTCTCAGTGACAGCAGCCCTCCATGTTTACTATCTGCTCAATTTACTGCCGGCTGTTGCAGAAACCAGGAGCGACTTTAACTCCTGTGCAACTGTGCTGACTTTCTTCTTCATTTTAAAAACTGAGCAGCTGTGAAATCCTTGAAGTGGTTTTGATGTCGGGATCTTTTGTAGACAGAAGTCGATGTTGGATGTTACTTTAGGGCTCCTCCATTTTCCTCATACAGTCACTTTTTCGGGGGTTGATATGTCGGGGCCACATCCTGAAGCTGTTGTTGTTTCATGTGACTGATGTACTCGAGCTCTGACTCATGCAGAAACAATGTGCTGCGTGTGGTCACAAGTCTTCAAACAATGACCGACTATCCTAAACTGAAACACTTTTTTATTGCAGGGTTGTTCGAAGCCTCCTGTTATTTGATCCAACCGTACAGAATGGTGTTGAGAAAACAGCAATGTAAGGTTAAACGTCGCAAACGCTGACTTTGGTTAAAGATGGATACTTGCATTGGTTTTGTCTTTCGTAGTCTGTGCAGGAGATATCTGCTGTGTGAGGTGTTATAATGAAGTCCCGCCCCTTCCTCTCACAAAAACACATTTAATCGATAAACCGTAAAAAGAACCCCTTTAGGTGAGTTCAGTCCACAGCAGAATAGATCCTTATGTTGGCTTGAAGCAGACTCTCACGGTTATGGAGAGTTCAATGACTTCTGTGTTAGCAGCGCAGGAGCCTCATTTGTCAACAAAGCTGTCAATCATGGTGTTGTGAGTAGGAATCCAGGGAGAGAGAGTGGGGAATGACATGCGGGAAAGGAGCTGCAGGTCGGACTTGAAACTGGGCCGCCCGCTTGGAGGACTACAGCCTCCGTACATGGGGTCCAACCTAACCGCTAGGCCATCTGCACCCCCTTGTACCCCTTTTTAACTCATCAAATAACTAATTATAACTGAACTTGTCAACAAAAAAATAACCCTTGGGCATAAATCAGCACAGTGAGAACTAACTGAGAGAAACCACGTTTGAGAAGAATTTCTTTGACATGTATTTTTGTTTTTATAGTTTGACCCTTGTCCCATCTGTCAACATGGAGGAGGCAGAGCTTATGACCTATACTGCAGCCAGCCAGTAGGGGGAGCAGCTGTTGCTTTTAGAATCAAAACAGTGAGGAGAAATTACAGTATGCATCAATAATGTGCAACAAAACAGATACAGGGAGTATCCGCAGTGATGCATTTGGACGCAGCCCTGCAGGAAGTGTTTCTGCTCTGTCACATCCTCGTCCAGCCTGCCCTCTGCTGCTGCGCCCTGATTGGTCCACTGCATGGTCACATGGCTCAGCTAATGAGCTCATAAGACTGGGATGTTGTCGTCCGTACAAAGGTCTTCCTTACTGGTATGAATCACATGCCAACACACACACACTGCTGTTGTGTATTTGTCATGGTGAAGTACAGAACCAGGCTATTCTTAGTCTTCAACCCATTTCCATCTGAACGAGTTAACCATCAGCTGATCATTTATTTATCCGTGGTGCATGCTAACGTGTCACTGCACTGATCTCAGGTCAGTCAGGTCGTTCGGGTTAAGCATCGCCTCGTTTCACACTGCGGGGTCGTCTTTTGTTGCGTGAGCACAGCAGCCAAACGATGGAGGTCCCTCCATCCGGCAGGACACTTTAAACAGATTACATTTTCAGTGAAGGATCAGTCTGAAGGATTTTAGTGACCCTCTGATAGTCCTGCATCACCGTAGTCAGGGCTGGACCAGGATCAGGATGTTCAGAGTTTAGTCTTTGATTCAGGCTGATGCATCGACTCTGAGGGTGCCGGGGCGACTTCAAGAGTGTCGTTTTTCATCATCTTCATGTTCCTGCTTTTTACTTATCCAGTTGGATATTTTTCTTCTTGTGCATGAAAGTGAATAACACAGCTAACGTGACATCAGAGTGCAGAACAGAACAGAACAAAGAAAAAATACAAAATAACAAATGTTAAACAGGTGACCAAAAAGGAAATACATAATGAGTAGAGTAGTTTTTTAAAGGCCCGACCCATTTGGGATGTTTGTTGCCGATACCAATATAAGGGAGTGAATTCAGACATTGATATATCAGCCTATATCTTACTTAGATCTCTTCTTGATCTTTACAGATGGATTTATATAGATATTGAAAGGAATTTCCCTCTGGGATTATTAAAGTATTTCTGATTCTGATTTATTGCGCTGATCCCTCAAATGCAGTGTTTTCAAACACTTGTGAAAAAGATTTATAAATAAGACAACAAAAGCCTTTATTGGCCAGAATAACAACAGGACAGAGAAACACACATTTTTCTTTGATATGCTAATATCGGCCGTCTGATTTATCTGTCGAGTTAAAAAAAAAAAAAAAAATTCTTATAGGCGACATTATTGTTGTTTTTGTAACAGGGTTGTTTATCAGTATGCCAGTGATGTCTTCCAGGCCTCCATACTCTCTGGTTTCTACTGAAGTATGTTGCCTGCAGTCTTCACGTGTTAATGTGCATGAAAGATCAGAAACGTGCACCCCCGAATGTCTTCATTTGTCTTACCTAGACTAGAATCCCTCCATCCGCCTGCATCCTCCTTCTCCTTCAGTCTTTCCTGATTGGCTGCTTGAGGCTGAGTCAGTGTGCCAGCCAATCAGACTGAACTCAAGAGGAGGTTATGTAGAATATGGCTGCAGACTCCAGGTGTGCTGGTATGTCATGATGACCAACGGTACACAGAGAGAGTCTCCTCTGAAAGGCTTTTTTATGTTACAGATATCAGTAAGCAGCCATGAGGACCAGAGGCTCTCCCTGCTTTCTGATTAATGCTTCAACAAAATGTTCAGAAATTGTGACGAAGGAATCAATCTCCCTCACTCAGTGAAGGAATCTTTGACGTATCAAAAAAGGTTTTGGACGACTTCAGCGGTTCTGACTCTAATCTGTTATTCAATTTTTTTGGTGTCGTCACCATTTACATTCTCGATTTCAATGATTGATCTCTCCTGGAAGAACTAAAGTCAAACCAGTGTTTCTGTCATTGCGAAGAGAATTTGGCGAGTTCAGTGTTTTCTTGGAAAGATTAGTAATGAAAGCAAGAATTTCCGGACATTGTTTGAGTGACAATTATTTTAAAGCTGTCTGTTGTCTCTTCCTTCAGACAGAGCTGACAAAGACTGAACTCAGACTTTTAACAAACTGCTTCATGATGTCGTCGTTGTTATTGTTCACCTTTTTGAGAGACAATGGGAAAAAAAAGATCACAAGAAACAAGTTCAAACCCAGCAGGTGGTCAGTCCGCTCGTCTGAAATGTCCCGACGTTAAAGTCACAGAAATGTTGCGACACAGCGTGCAGCTGATGTGACGTCACACGGGTGTGAGAGTCTCTCATAAACCTCCTCTGGCTGCTTGAGCATCGGGGCTGACATGATACCAGAATTTTATACTTTAATATGATGGTAGTAAAAAATAATATGGTCTGGATGCCATGGCAACAAAACATAGAAGTCCTAGCCAGGCCCCCAATATAGTGTCATTTCTTGTTTTTAATTTCCAAAAAAACAAACATGTTGGACATGTTTCTGTATGTATTTGTGATATTTCAACATTGCTCTCTCTTTTTCACTCACGGCTGCTCTTGGTTAAAAACATGACGAAAGATCTGAAGTTTTTTTTTGTTTTTTTTTACAAGGTTATGTTCTATTTGATACTACTGGTATCAAAACATTTGTCAACCTTTACGTGTAAATTATATAACTGTGAGATCCTGATGTTTAATGTCTCTTCTCCCCCTGTCGTCTCCTGCAGGATGGAGCGGATGTCTGAGGAGGCGCTGAGGCTCAACCTGCTGAAGCGAGGTCTGGAGTCGCCCAGCGAGAGAGAGGAGGCGCTCGCCAAACGCCTGAAGATGGAGGGCCACGAGGCCATGGAGCGCCTCAAGATGCTGGCCCTGCTCAAACGCAAAGACCTGGCCGACCTGGCGGCTCTGGACGTGGCGGGGCCCCTGGGGGACGGGAAGGGCCCCGGAGCCAGCTCCCTCCACCACCAGAGCCTCATGGGGGCCGCGTACGAGGAGAAGATGAATGGTAGTCTGAGGCTGGGGGGCCACGGCGGCCATGTTGGACCCAGTAAGAACGGCAAGGAGAACATGATGGACGAGCCGGTGGACATGAGCGCCGGGAGGAGATGGTGAGAATAAAATCCCCAGCAGTGGAGGGTTGGGCTGAACATTAAGAACACTGTTTACTCTGCTGCTCATTGTGGTATACTATTGCGCCTCAAATACAAAATGTACATTCTTTTACAAAAGATGACAGGGTGAAATTATTTTGGGACCAGCGTGCATCAAAGCTGCTGTCTGTAATTATATGGTTTGTAAAAAAACATAAACGAAGTAAATAAAAATCAAGTTTAGAAGTCAAGAACTATATTTCCGGAGGTCATTGAAGTTCATTGTTTTGTTTGTCTCGTTTATTTTCTGTCACAGTGAAACAGACCACGACAGACGGACTCCGTCTCCAGACGTCATCATCCTGTCAGACAACGAGGCGTCCAGTCCCAGGACGACACCTCGACCTGAGGAGCGCCTCCACCAGGCCAACCTGGACATGTTCAAGGTACTAACAGCCCTCACTGAACCACTGGAAGGTGCTCACACCTGAACCTCCACCTGGAGAACGTGTCGGAGAAACATCTGCCTCTGCAGCCCTGGATGGAGAAATATCATGAGTGTATTACTTTGACGTTTCAGCTGCAGAGTGTGCACAAAACGGCTTTCCTTAGGAGGTTTATCTGTTGCAAACCTCATGGAAATCAACTATAGGAAGGAAATTAAATAGTTAAATACAGAAGGATTTAGTGTCACTAGCAGGAGTAGTAGAGGAGAACAGAGGTCCTCAACGTTAACGGTTCTCCAGGACAGGAAGATTTTTACAGAGCAAGCAGAAAAAATGTACTTGACCGACTGCTCTGCAAAGGCGTGAGGCGTAATAAACTAGATGAGCTAAAGCTAAGCATAAACCGAAAGAAGAGGGAAACTCAGACGCAAGGACCCGTGAATCAGGGATGTGATTCTTTATCTGGAATTTCAGATTATCTGACCTGAGAAGTTTAATTATAAAGTCTTCATGAAAGTGTCTCTCACACATTGACCCGTACCTGGGCGGTCTAAGTATACTGCTTACCATTTTTGCATTTTTCTTTATCCCTGTAAGATCTCCATCTAGATCGATAAACTAGTACAGGATCTGCACTCACTCTCAACTGTTAAGAGTTCAAGTTGCTCTGCAGGTGATCAGAGAGAGCGAGGGAGGGAGGTGCGATGTCCCGTCTCTCCTTAAATGCAGTGACTCTAAATATATACCGCCTGATGCCGTTATTTTGATCGTTCTGTGCAGCTGGTTGCTTTTCTGTCCAATCTTAGTCTCAAGTCTTTATAACAGTCCTCCGCAGGAGACAGGAGAGGCTTCTAGCTGGGTTTAACGTTAACTAAAGACAATAAATCACAGCAGATAGGTCACACAGCTTGGGGTTTGATGTGCTTCTATTTAGACTGTCATGGTACAGATGTTTGGAGTGGAGGAAAAAGGACTTAAGATTCATAAAACAGCTGTAAGGTTTAAGTGTGTGGCTTCTGAGCCAAGAAAGGTGAAAGGTCATTTCACCTGTTTTTTACCACAAATGCTTCAAAACATCGAACCTTAATGTCCTGCATCAAACATGAGAATATAAAGAAACCATGTATAACACTAACTCAGATGTCAAACCGCTGTTCTTGATACCTCTTCACGAGGCGTATTTAAAAACCCTGACACACCGAGGAGATCGTCTGCCGTCGGCCCTAGTTGGACCGAAGGTGAGCGATTGTCGCCGTAGTTTTTGTGGTGTGTCTAGCTCCGTTGCTCCCCGTCGGCCCGTTTGCCTTTATTCAGCCAATTCGGCATGTTGAATCAGCAGCGTCGGAGTCTTTGCAGTTGGTGAGAGGAATCTCTCTGATTGGCTGTTGGGAGGTTTCATTTCTCTCCAGCTCTCCTCTCAGGTTCAGTAAAGCTCCTTGAGCATGTTGCTGTAGTATCCATGCTTTCACCCATTAGTGCGGTTTCTCCTTATTTGTCTCCTCAACCTCTTCTTTTCTTTTTCCACTAAAAGACCAAGAGCTGACAACGCCAGCGCCATTTTCAACTTTTTATCAGACATTATTCTCCATTAGTAGCTACCTATAGTACGAGTGGTGAGCGACAGCTGTGTGAAAATTTTCTTCTTGTATCAGAACAACCGACTACCTCCGCCTGCTGGCATGGAGAGGTGTTTCCAGAACGTACGTGGTGGTTGGCAGTCGGCTGTAGTCTTTGTGGTGTGTTCAAGTGCAACTTTTTGGGCAAGATAAAAGGCGACGTGAGGCGACGCCACAGGCGGCCTTCGTTACCACTAGTTCTTTGTCTGCTTTGAGAGTCAGGGCCTTAAGAGGCTGTTTAGATCAGAGGAGTGTGATAAGTTCCCTGAAGTTCACTAACCGTTCTCTGTCTGTGTGTTTGTGTGTGTTCAGGGGAAGACAGGCGAGGAGCGGCAGCAGATGATCAAAGCTCTGAGGGAGGAGCTGCGTCTGGAGGAGGCTCGTCTGGTTCTCCTCAAGAAGCTGCGACAGAGTCAGATGCAGAAGGAGAACGTGGTGCAGAAGGTCAGTGATGATGACGATTATGATGATTATGATGATGCTAACCCCGCTGCTAATGCTAATACCACAACACTGAAGACACTCTAAACTCTGCTGGAGAATCTGAAAAGCTTCTGGAGGCTGAAAGAGTTACAGGTCCTCAAAGCAGTCACTCCCCCTTTGATGTTTCCCATATTTTCTCATGTTAAGACTGTAAATCAAAGTTGATCTTTGGGGACTTGAGCGAGAGTCCATAACTTTATCATTTATCATAAATCATTTATTTATTTTTTTATGAAGAGAAATTGAAGAGCTTTGAGTGATTTTTTTTTTTTTTTGTCAAACATAAAAACAAAAATCAGTTGCAAACCCCGACCTGCAGGTTAATTTGAGCCTCCATCGGGTGTCTGCTTTAAATCCACGATGTGAAACTATCAGAGGGGTGTGTTTGCTTATGTAACACCCTTAATGCGTTTACTCGAGTACCATCCTCAGGTACAGTATTGAAGTGTTTCAACGTTTTACCCGGCTTGAGCGTTTCTATTTTCTGCTGTTTTATACTTTAACTCTGCAGCGTTTCAGAGGGAAATGTTCTTCATCCTCCACTGCCCCTCTGTGACAGCTGCGGCTCCGTTCAGATCATTAATACTAAATTCAAACTAATACATTAATTAGCATCGAGTTAGAGAGATTAAGACGCCAAGCAGTTGAGCTTTAGCAGTTATTTCATTAACTATTACATTATTAGCAAACTGTTTGAATGAAAGATTTCAGTTACATTTTAACCAAAAAAATCTAAATCTAAACTCTCCGATTGAAGCGCCTCTGACTGGAATATTTTCAGATTTCTTTCCTCTTAATTGACTGTAATTAGGGCTGCTCGACTCAATTTTTCCCCCTACGTACTGAGACCAGGATTCTCTCACATGATACTTATTTTCTTAACAAAAACATTTCCTGCACTCAAATTAAACCAAATGCTCTCAGGGCGCAGGTAGTGTAGTGGTTGGTGCGTGCATGTCATTCCCCACTCTCTCTCTTTCAGCAGTAAACTGGCCGCTTCTGCAGCAACCAGTCCAAATTCAACACTTACTCTGTACTGGGACTCGAACCAGAAACCTTCCGATCCCTAACCCAAGTCCCTACAGACCGAACTGCTACTGCTGCCCCATTCTCATAAAAACATGGCTTTATTCTCTCAATGTGGCGACTTTGATCTTGTAAAAATACAACTTGAATCTGGTCGTATTCCACTTTATTCTTGTAATAATATATATTTATGTTCCCCTTTATTCCCAACATTTATTCTCTTAATATAACAACTAAATAATAATTATGCTACCACTGATGTGGCCCGAGTCACCGTCGGGAAGTTACTTGTAGTATCAAAGTCATGTTTTCTCTGGTTAACTCTTGTGTTTTTTTTTTAACGTCTCCTTCAGGTCCCGGTGGTCCAGAACGCGGCGTCCTCCGTGCAGCCCCCTCCCCTCCACAGCTCTGCTGGTCTGGGGAAGCTTCCTGTGAGGCCGGGCATGCACAACCCAGAGCCCCAGAACCTCCGCAACGCACAGGTCAGTGTGTGCTTTGATTTTGAAAGCGATACGTGTTATCCACAGTTAGGCGCGTAGCTGACAGGTGGGCACGATGTAACGGTTCATCAAGAGTCTTAAATCCAGCCTCAGCTCCAGCTCTCAGTCTGTCGTTGGGTTGACTGAAAGTTACGTCACTCAGGCTTCTTCCATAATATTATAACCCGGTCTGTTACAAAGTTTAAGATTGTTTCTCACAAGAAATAGAAACTACGATGCTCTTAGAACAACGTAGCAGGTGTGTTGGTTTGGTATAACTGTGAGTCGTCTCCTTGTGCGCCCTAAGAGGGAGATAAAGAGCGGCTAAACGTAGAAATCATCAGGCTGACACTGAGCTGAATCTTGAGTGTTTGAACACAGAGTGAACTCGAGTATCTCTACATCACATAAGTTTCATACTTCAGGTACATTATCAGTCCTGTTCTGCTCTCTGCTCGGGGTTCTTGCTGCTCTCTGAGGTGTTTGAGTTAGAAAGGACATGGGCAATCAACGAGGAAGAGACGACCCCATTGCATTCTGGTAAATGTAGGAGCCAACGGGAGGTAAAGCGTTTGGGAACACTTGTCAGAAGTTCTGCAGTTTGAAATACAGCTCATCCGATCCTGTTAGTGGATGATATTAGACTGAATCCTGAGAATGTCACATTTATTTAGGATGTAGTCACAACATCTGAACTCCTGCAGCACTCAGAGAGTCTGCAGGAGTTGAAGTAGTTCAGTAAAAAGATTTTAACAGGTGGTAAAAATAACTAGATTATGAAGTTAAAGGTTGGTCATTTCCTCCAGATCCACTTTGAAATGAATAACTCATGTTCTCTGAAAAGTGAACAAAGAAAACCCATCATCTGTAGCAGTTGTAAGGCTGTAACAACTTAGACCAATGTCTGCCACGAGGTACCAATCTGATGAACCATTCAGACGCCTCCCTGTCTCCCTGCTCGCTCTCTACCTCTTGCGTGCTCTAGTCCACACTCAAAGCATGAGCTGAGGTCCGCTTCCGGAGCAACGCCGCTCGTGCATGCAAGTGAGGTCCGTGGCTTTAGAGGGAGCGCAGAGGGGAGGGGGTGTAGACGGAGCACTGAGGGAATGCTACTTACAATATACATGCTAGTTTTTGAAAATTACCAACCCTGCCTTAAATGTTGCTTAGTTAACTTCAACAAAATGTTTTGATTCGCTGTAACAAGACTAAAACACTGAAGCCAATTCTGCAAACTGTGCAGATTTGATCAGAGACAAAGTTATTTTGTCGTTCTGTCACTGTTTGGGTCAACAGTGCTCGGTTGTTGAGGCGTAACATGTTTTTGTGGATGCACAGATTAAATCCATTGACTTTAATTTGGGTTAGGTTTGTCTAGGTACACTTCCTACCTCTCTTTGCGAGTATGAACTTGAAATATTTCTGAAGTAACGATGACAAAGGTCTTAAAAAGTCAGATATTGGATGTGTTGAAACTTGCAGAAACGCTGCTGCAGGACGATTTCTTCTGGTTAATGAGCCTGCTGTGACTCCTCATTATCAAACTGTGATTTGAAATCACTGGAGGACTCCTTTAACGGGACCATCAGTCCTTCATCTTACCCGGTCTGTCTCTTGACTATTTGATTTGTATTTGACTGAACTCTGTCCTGGTCTTGGTCTTGGTCTTGACTTTGCTGGTTTTTACTACAACAGTCAAAAATCCATACAATAGACAGAAAACAGAGCTCAGAGGTGAACGTGATCAATCTGCAGCCTCCGGTCCTTAAACATCTCACCGGTCCAGCTGCAAAGATTGTTTTTTTTTTTTTTACAGCTCAGTGTGAGTGTGTGAGATCGTGAAGACGTTTTTTAAAGATGTGTGATTGTGAGGCTGCCTCTTTGTTCCTGCGTGACGTAGCTCTGCTCCTCCATTACATGTTGAGCCGCTATTAAGTATTCAGTGTGAGTGTGTGTGTGTGTGTGTGTGTGTGTGTGTGTGTGTGTGTAGCTTGTAGCTTGTAGCTTGTAGCCTATGGATGGAGATGTTCTGCCTGGTTTGTTTTCAGTCTGCTCCCTGATCAGCTGCTGCCCCCTGCTGTCCACACTGGGAACATTAACAGTTAAATCAGTGTGAACACTACACACTCTGTTTGTGTACATTTTAAACATGGAGGCTCTGTGCAGCTCCAGCACGTCAACACAAACGCCTTCTCTCTGATGGCTCAGGTACCGCTTACTCAAACAGATGCATGCTGCGTTTAGTCCTGCTCGAAAAACAGACGTCATGGAGCTTAAAAAAGAGGCAGACTTCATGGTTAGTCGTTTTGTGTCATCACCATGTTTGTTTCATCTCGTGATGATATTCACAATTCCCCCGTGATGTAACACAGTGCTAATCAACATCAACTCTTTTTAAATACTGAACAGAAGTTTGAACAGAAAATGTACTATTTAACATTTTCTTTAAGGTTTATTTTGGGGCTTTTTATGCCTTTACTTCAGAGACAGGACAGTGGATAGAGTCAGAGCTCAGAGAGAGAGAGAGAGAGAGAGCCACAGGTCGGATTCAAACCCGCTTAGAGGACAATAGCTTCTGTATATGGCCCGCAAACACTAACCACGAGGCCACTGGCGCCCCAGAGAGAGAAAGAGAGAGAATGTTCTTGACTAAACGATTATCTGAACTTACTGATATCTGTTTAGAACGTAACGCCTGGACACAAGAGGAAACCTGAGCACAGAATGAGCGCCCCCGTCAATCCCTTACGTCAATTCCAAGGACGAGCAGTCAAACCAAAAAGCGGTCCACTGTCTCTGACTTGTTTTTAACCAGACATCGAGGAAGGAGAACAAAAATAACTCATTTATATTCCCCAGAACTAATTTATGACAACGAAGTGAGAGAGAGAAAAAAAGAGAACAGGATCAGAACACTCTGACTCAAGTGTGATTAAAAAATCTAATACTGGTGTAAAAACAAACATTGCAGACATGTTGCCTGCTCTGACTCACTTTACTCTCTCTGATGGCACCACACAGTCGTTGTTTGTTGCACGATCATTTACCTGGAATCATTTGAGGCTTGTCGATTGATTTGCATACTTTCCGATGCTCTATGCTCTTTAGGAAGCCGACTCTGATTCTTGTGCAGAGTATATTCATAGATGAATTTGTTTAAAAATAAACCTAAAGGATGAGTCACCTGTTGATGAGGATAAAGATGAAGCCAGATTCATTAGAGGTGGGGGAAAAAAAATCGAGATTCATATCTTATGAGATATGAGACCCCTGCTTAGTGCTAAAACTGGCTCTTTAACTGACAAGAACGCCAAATGGAGCAGCGAGGAATTCAGCCAGTCTCACAGATGACTGGAGTAGTTCCTGAAGTATGGACTAATTCAAAAATAGACTTTGAAACATGAATCCAGAATTCGTTTTGAATCAAAAATAGATTCTAAATCGAATCGTGACCCCAAGAATCAGAATGGAATCGAATTGTCAGACACCCAAAGATTCTTAGCCCCAATATTCACATTGCAGCAGCTTCTTCTTGTTGACCAGCTGCAGTGTGACACTAAAACGAGCAACTGAAGATCTGAGGAGTTGAAGCTGAAGAAGCTTTTAAAAAGTTAAAATGGTGAGAGAGAGAAAAGGAGCACGGTAAGGATGTAACATGAGACACCAGCAGGCTCCTTTATTTGGAAACATGTGGACATCAAACTAAAGGAAACAACTCTGGGAAGTTTTCTCTTTTAAACAATGAAAATGCCAAAAAAGCTTCAAAAGACAGCGAGCAGGCTTCACTTGTTTTCTGTTGAATAATCATTGGAGCCTCGGCCATGAAGCCGCTGCCCAGTTGCACGTTGGGAGATCTCTCCGCACGCCTGCTGGAAAATGCTTCAGTCGTGTGATAATCACTTGACTTCTTTATAGCGTGTTAACATCCCAGATTCAAAGTGTGCCTGAAGAACAAAAGAAAGAAGGCTGAGTTTCTGGGAGCGGAGCGCTGTGGGCTCACAGATGACTCATGTTTGTGTTGTTGATCTGCAGAAGTCCACTCATCGCTGAGGAATGCTGTTACCAAGCAGAGTCCCCCCCCCCCCACACACACACACACACACACACACACACACACACACACACACACACATTTACTGAACTTCATAGGGATCAGTTTGTTGAAATGAACCTTTATGCCTGTCGTGAACTTTCCCACTACATTAAGAGTTATCGACTGTTTCTGATGTGACAGAAAATATAGAGTAAGCAGAGTGTAAGGGCGCGGCCATCCGTACCGTGCCGTACTCAACGATTGGCCCCCCGCTGCGCCATTCCCACGCTGGCCGGCAACGTTAAGGTGTTTATTCTCCAAAGTGTGCCTGCGAGCCGTCTCCACATCAGTCCTCAAATCTGTTATCTCGTTAGCGTTGGCTGGATTCAGTTTTTGCCTTTTAAGGTTATAAATAAAAACATGAAGTTCAGAACAGGTTGATCTCGTTTCTTTCAGACTTAAGTCACTTTAATAAAGTGTATTTTTTTTCCTTCTCCCTGCAGGGTCACACAGTCATCAGGTCAGCAGCCAACGCCAACCTGCCGCCCATGCTGATGTCCCAGCGAGTGATCGCCCCAAACCCCGCCCAGCTGCAGGGCCAGAGGATGTCCTCCAAACCCGGGATGTCCCGCTCCAGTATGGGCAACACCGTCAGCTACCAGCAGGTACAGATTCACACCTTCACTGAAGTCTGCTCTGCGATCAGTCGTTTTAATACTTAATACTTACTTAAATACTTTAAAGCATTTAAAACGCCGCCTCTCTAACCCGTGTGTGTGTGTGTGTGTGTGTCTCCGTGCAGGCCAGCCAGCAGGTGGCAGCCTCTCAGCGCTCAGGCTCCAGTGCCATGTACATGAACCTGGCCCACATGCAGGCAGCTGCAGCAGCAGGCGGGGTAGGCGGCGGACTGGGCGGAGCCTCAGCCGTCAGCCCGTCCAACATGTCGGGCTCTGCAAGCGGAGGCGTGAGCTCGATGGCCGACCAGGCGAGCAGCCAGGCAGCCGCCAAGCTGGCCCTGAGGAAGCAGCTGGAGAAGACCCTGCTGGAGATCCCTCCACCCAAACCCCCCGCCCCCCTACTCCACTTCCTGCCCTCCGCCGCCAACAGCGAGTTCATCTACATGGTGGGCCTGGAGGAGGTGGTGCAGAGCGTGCTCGACAGTCAGGGTGAGAACTTCAGAAGTGTTTACACCATTTTCAAAAACACTCAAACTGAAGGAAGTTAGACAGAAAAGTTCCCCGAGAACACGGATGAGAAACGACTTCAATCTCAATGATTATAAGAAAAACCTTTTCTCTCTCCTGCAGGTAAACTCAGAGGGACGCTGGCCCGCATGGAGCCGTTCTTCTGCGCCCAATGCAGAACCGACTTCACACCCCACTGGAAGCAGGAGAAGAGTGGGCGGATCCTCTGCGAGCAGTGCATGACGTCCAATCAGAAGAAGGCTCTGAAGGCGGAACACACCAACCGGCTGAAGAACGCCTTCGTCAAGGCTCTGCAGCAGGAGCAGGTCAGCGGCTCTGTCACATTAAGACGATCAGTGTTAAGAGGTTGTTACACGTTTACAGATCTGTGTTAATTGACATTTCTATGTCTGTGTGTAAACTTTCAGGAGATCGAGCAGAGGCTGCAGCAGCAGGCGGCCCTCTCCCCGAGCTCGGCCGCCACCGGCCCCAACGCCTCCAAGACTGATTCCATGATCCGACATCATGCCCTCCGCCAGGTACAGCCACCTCCAATGAGACATTTAACAAACAGAGATGTTCTGAGTATTCTCTGTTTACTTGAAATTCATCACCTGTGTCATTTGCTCAGTTTCTACCAGAAACGGTGCTACCGTTCCTTTTGTCTCGTCCCCAGGCCCCGCAGCCTCAGGCGTCCATGCAGCGAGGTCTGTCTAACTCTGCGCGGGGCGTCCTGTCTAACTTCGCCCAGGCCTCCCAGCTGTCGGTGGCCAGCAGCCTGATGGGGATGACCAGCGCTAAGCACTGCGGCAGCGGAGGAAGCGGCAGCAGCAACAGAATGCAGCACGACAGCCGCCGCCAGATCTACAACATCCCAGGTAACCAACAAACGGGATGTGAGTAACAGTGGTATTTACGTTCATCTTGAATACACACGTTTAAACGCAGTAAAGCCTTCTCTGATAACTTGCAGCCATTTACAAACCAGAAGTATCAAGACCACCATCTTGGTTCAGAAACAGAAACCTTTACAGGAAGTAGATTAGGACTGACCTTCAGTGTTTCTGTTTCTCTCTCTCTCCCCTCAGGGTTAAATATTGCCTACCTTAACCCGGCGGCGGTCGGCGCCCATAAGGGCTCCAGCTTAGCGGACCGGCAGAGAGAGTACCTGTTGGACATGATCCCGCCACGATCCATATCGCAGTCCATCACCGGACAGAAATGAGCCCCGCCCACCTGCCCCTCCTGAAGCCCCACCCCCTGTTCTCTCCTCCTACCCCCAAACTGAAGCACTCCCAGATCAAACACCCCCCCGCCCCCTCCCCCCTCCCCCCCACCCCCCATCGCATGCAGTGCCTGTCCGTGTGCCTACCTGAACCAACCCACGAGACCCACCAAGTCGGACAAAGACACTAAACTGTCAGTGCATCTCAAACGTTCTTATTCTAGTAAAAATCTTCTTCGTCAGCGTTGTTTAACGATTATAATTCCCATTATTATCGCTGTTGGTAGCACTATTATTATTATTATTATTATTATTATTATTATTATTATTCTACCTGAACGTACCATTTCTGCTTCAGTTGTTTTTGAATTTTTCTTTTTTTTTCTTTTTGTGTTTGGTCCTTTTTTTTTTTTTTTTTCTTTTTTTTCTGCCGTCTCTTGGTGGAGCGACGAGGATCATCGTACAGCCTCTAGGCCTCGGTCACTTAGGATTTATTTCTCCTGATTATAAGGCTCACACGTGACTATTGCTAGTAACAGAAGATCAACAGGGTGCATTCTGGTTGCTATGCAACATAAAGTTTGAAGCTTTGTAAAAAGTGTTAGCTCGCTAACTTGAAGAGACAAAGTGGAAGATGTTGACGACAGAAACGGACCGGGTAGTTACGGCTCTGCTAGCTCTTGAAAAGAGGACGGAGAGTCGTTCACTTGTTTCATCTCGTGGTGGAAAGGGTCGAAAAAGTTCACGATCCAGAGGAGACCCCGCCTACATCAGAGCGACCAACTAGAGAACGACTGACAGACGGTGCAGAAGAATCCTGTTTGATCATCCGGCATCATCTTCATCGGTTTCTTCATTTCAGCCTCTCTCCTGCTAGCAGCTGTTAGCGGGTGTTAGCGATGGATGTACGCGGGACAATCTTTGATAATCAGGACAGAAACGTCCCCGACTGCTCGCTCAGACTCCGGCTCAGGGGAGCCGACGGGCCGGAGGACGATCCAGTATTCACAGAGGAAGAAATGAGTGAATTCTCCCTCCATCTCATCTCACCTCCTTCCCCCAAACTCCCCCCCTCCCTCCCTCCCTCCCTCCCTTTGGTTCTACAGTATGCACAGACTGAACCCTTTTGGCTCCTCTCGGCATCACGCGTTCTTTGAGAAAGTGGGAAGAACTTCAATCTGAAGGCGGAGACACATTTTGTGCGTCCGAACCACAGATTATGTACCTAAAAAACCTGGAGAATCCGGGTTTCCTTTTCTTGTTATATTTTAGATTGTTTTCTGATTGTCCCCCTCCTATTTCCTCCTCCCGACTTTCTTTCTTTTAATTTTCGGTTTGTTCATTTCTTTGTGTTTTTTTGCGGCGTCTCCAGATGAATTTGGGGGGGGGCGTACCTAAGAGGTATCAGCCCCCGGAGACGATAATAATCAACATAGCTAAAAACAGACACTATTGAAATATCTGTATGGATTATGTATAGGTACCTAGCTTCAGAGGGAAAAAAAGGATGTGGAGTATATCTTTTATGAGAGAGACACGGATCAATCATTGTGTGCACGCTCTGCACACGCGTCGCCTCACTCCAGAGGAGCACTTTGCATATTTCCAATTGGAAAACTTTTTTTTTTTTTTTTTTTTTTTTTTTTTTTTTAAGATCAAAAGAATGTTACAGTAGAGAGCGGTCTGGGTCTGAATGCTGGAGATGTCCTGAATGTTGTGGATGATGAAAGATGACATTCTGATTTCCTCTGCCGGTGTTGGTCTCTGTTAACGTTGGACCTCAGTCTCAGTTTGGACTCATGTGGATCTGGTCTGATCAGATGTTCGGTCAGTGTTCAATCCCTGAAAAATCAGTCGGTGTAAGACAAATTCTTCCCCTTCTCAATGCAGGAGTCAGAGGTTTGAGGCCAAACAAATCCATCATGAGATCTGAGATTACTGAAATAGTGTTTCCACTGCAGGCGCTTTCTTTAGGGACTAGGAACCTTTAGAGGGATCACTGTCCAAACTTAGTGCCAGGGACATTTTTAAATTCTCGTAGGTCAGGTAAACACGGTATCATAGTACAAATGTTGTGGTGGAAAGTCATCACACACCTTAAGAGTTACGAATTATGTGCTCACACCCAATGGTCCTATCATAACACGGAACGATCCAATCGTGCTCACTCTGTTAAATCAGGACGGAGCATTGACAAAGTGTCAATAAAGTTTCCTTTGAGAACTCCCACAGACAGAAGCTGAAGTCAGAAACAAAGGAAGTTGAAGTTGCTCGTTTGTATCTCAAAGGAGAGCCATGTACACTTGGCATGCTTGCTGTTGCCACAGCTCGACAGACCCGGCCTCCTAATTTCTCGGCATGTCACCATGGCGCTTTCAGACGCTGTTTCGCCATTTTCAAGCGCAATCAGGGTGTGATTGTGTGCAGTTGTACGACCAGACTTTCTGACATGCCAGAAATGCTCTCTCCGGTGCTCTCTCCCTTCTTTAAACAGCACTTGAAACAACATGTGATAGGGGCTGAAATTCATCCCTGTGACTCTAAAATCACGTCATAAACGCCCTCAAATAGTGCAGTGTAAGTCCGTCCTAAAAGTCCCTGCTCGGGGGGGAAATACTTTAGCAGAGGGGCCTTAAACACTGAGCTTTACTGATTAGTTAAAAATCACCAAACACAGTCTTTGAATGCAGTGGAAACATGGAGAATGACAACCGTGAGCAAGCATTAGCCCAAAAGTGTTTTTTTTTTCTGTAATTCTAACAACAAAAAAGGCCTGACTGTGGTGAGACATTCAGGCAAAGGTTCATTTTTGACATGAGACCAACACTGTTGCGGAGCACTACAGGTCAGTGTTTGTTTGTTTTACCTTCATCCTCAGTCTCTGTTCAGGTTGCTGGTTACTTCTCGTTACAGTTCAGTCACTCACACACTTTGAATCGTCTTTAAAGTTGACCTGTTCTTCTGATCCCTGTTTAAAAACTCACAGACAGTGTAATAAAGCTGGACTCTCAAACTAAACGTGGGCAAAGATTCACATCATGAGGTAAACGTGTGTTGGAGTAATCCCAGGTTGAGTCTGCAGAGGGCGCTAAACTGCTGGTTCTGCAAATCACACGATAGTTCCCTGATATGAAACCAAGAATTTCACCAGATGACTTCAAGCCTCTACATAAGCCATTGAAACCTCTCACATAGGCTCATTTAAATTATTTTCTGAAATTGAAAATAAGGCACTTCTTATGGACGACTGTTGATTAGCCGCTCAGCTAACGAGCTTAGCTAGTTAACAAAGCAGCACTTCTGTATTCACCGCACTTGTTTTCATTGCTCAGTGTTGGTTGTCATGGAGACCGTCTGTCTGCAGCTCTGAAACTCGATTCTGTCGTTTTTCTGAATCTAAACTGAATCTGTGTGAGAGGCAAACATTAGTTCTTTGTTTGAAGCTGAGCTAATGCTGTTAGCTTCTTAAAGCTACACATGTTTTTGGACGAGGCTCCATTGGATAGAAGATGGATCTAAGTTCTCTGTCTTGAAAAAAAAATGAAAGACAAACCTGATCTATCTCCGTGTTATCTCATTGATCCTGATCATGGACCGTGTATAAGAGGACAACATTGCTGACTCTTGTCGGATCACAGCCTCGGGTTTGGCATTTTGTTTTTACTGAGCCAGAAGTGAACATCATTGAATGAGAGGCTGGAGCTGGTGAGATTTTCAGGGTGTCTTTTTGTTCAACTAAACGCTGAAGGCTTTTCTTAAGACACCATGGTAACAACTTGTCGATCACAATAAGCCCCGCCGTAAATCCTGCCCTACTTTCTGTTTTTTCAGACTGTAATTTGGACCATAATTTACAAAAGATGAGCATCACACTGTATCAAAGACAGCTTGGAACTAAAGATTGAGAGCATAAACTTGTTGGAAAAATGTTTTCCTGAGGGGATAAATCACCTGAGAAGACGTAGAGCCATGTTCTCAGTGGAGTCGCCCCCTGCTGGACACACTAAAAACTGCAGGTTCCTGGCACTTCTGCACGGCTCCACTTTAGAAATGTTCCCGTCTTATACACGGCCTCTGGTCCTAAGTTTGTTTCATTCAGGAGTGTCTGATTCTGAAGTCCAAACTACAACCTGATGTCATTTCCTGTCCTCATCATGCTACACTCTGTGTGCACACGTGTTTGTGTCTGTCACATGAGCGTGTTCTGCTTCAACACAATCACTCTGCAGATAGAAACCCAGACCTGCCGTCACCGTCTTGAGAATGAACCGATAACTTGAAACTACCTAGGATGAAATCACAGATGGTAAAAACATTTTTCTAATCTTGTAAAAAAAATCCGTTTTCCCTCTTTTTGAAACGGTTTGAATCGGATGTATGAATATATTTTCATGTTTTTAACGTCTGAGCGAAACATTTTTCTGCCGGTCACGATTTGTTTTCAGCAGTTTTTCCTCATGCATCTTCGTTGCAGCCAAGCTGAAAGTGAAAATGAAGAACTCCTGTCTCTCTGATCCTTCGCAGATGCATCCACACACCTTCGTATTCGGACTGCAGAGTCTTCTCAAATTTTAATTTTTTTTTAGATTTCAAAAGTCATTCTTTTCTCCTCGATTGAGTTCTTGTTTTCTTTCTATCGCAGTTTAAAAAAAAAATAAACAAATGTATTGATTATGAAATAAATGACACGATATTTGCTAGGTTTGAAGTAATAATGACTTATTGTACATAAGCATTTTTTTTCCTCCCTTGTACTGAAAAAAGAAATTAAATGGTTGTATATTGTGTAGAAAAGCAAACAAAAAGCCATGAATATTGTGAAGCTTGTCATTTCGTTTTGTGATCACTGTGTATTATTGTGTAACAAATGTGCAAAATGTTTGGGATTCTCTTTTTTTCTTTCTCTCTCTCTCTCTCTCTCTCTCTCTCTCTCTCCCTCCTCTGCTTCTCCAACGCTCCCTGGATTAGTCGCCTCGCTGCAGGACGAGTTTGAAAGTTTGCAGGAACGTTTTTCACTGATTCAGAGAAAGTGAGTCTGCAGCCTGTTAAACATCGGATCGTTTCCTTTGTTGTCTCTCTGATGCTTGACATCCGAGAGTCGTTTACTCAACTCGCTCTGGATTTAAGCACTTTGAATGTGGCGCTGTGAGGATCCGCTTTTACCCGTCTGACCCGGGTCAAATCCCGGCGATCTCTGTCCCCGCAGATTCAGCCAGTCGTTGAACTTTAAACATTTCAGACTCCAAATGTTGGGAAGAGGATACGAGCCAGATGTGAAAAGTGCTCTGAGTTTTTGATTGAAACTCGCCGACGGCGCTGCTCTGTTGCGACCCGGCTGCCTCGTGCTTTATGGCTGCAGCCCAAGACAAACCTCCCTCTTAGTAGGACAAAAAAGTTCATCTTGTTCTTCATCAGACTCAAACTTCAGACGATGTCCCCAAAAGCAAATCTACAAATCCTGACTTCAAACTCAGAATCCCGACTTTGATTCTCTGGATTCAGACTTTAACGTCTGGATGTTCGACATTGAACTCAGAAAGCGTCTTAAACATGTCACACGTTGCGTCGATCCTCCTCCATAAAAATGATTTTGATTGGCTACATGTTGAATTACATGAACAGTGTTGGTATCAGAGTTTTTGACGCTCTAAGCCCGGTATTCTGCGGGCAGCGCTCGAAGCCTGTCGTGTCTGAGAAATGTCAAACAGGGTTCAATTGGAAGTCATTTAAAAGTTTTTGATGAGCCATAATTGAAGTGAAATGTTCAAATCACAAAAAGCTCTTGAACAACTTCACTTTTGAATTGGTGTCTAAAGAGTTAAAAGTTTTTTGTTGAGGTGCAGCGGCCATGTTTGAACTCTCGCTCGGACGTAATGAACCGACTCTGAATCAGTGACGACTTCCTGCAGACGTCGCTCCTCTCTTTGGCTTTCTCTATCAGTTGTCGCTCAAACAGGGACACACTTAACAACATCAGTTTTTATAATCTGACCCGTAGAAGCGTTTCTTCTTCTTTCTTTTTTTGCATAATGTAGACAAAAGTTAAACGACCTTCTGGGGAGGCAGAAACAGACAATTTGAATCGAATGCAGAAGAATTGAAGTCCATTTTGTTTTGCTGACATCAATCCTGACCTTTTGCACATACTTGATATTTAACGGTCTTCAAAAAAAAGTCAAAAGAAAATAATGCTGTTTGAATACTGCCAGTTGATTGACAATTATGCATTGATTGAAAAAATAAGCTAATTTTGGAGGAAATAACTTTGTAATATTTATCTCTTGCAAGCTATGTTTAATAAAGGTTGAAACAATTTGCTTCCACGTGTGAATTTATTCAATTCTGCATTCTCTGAGGAACTTTGTCGTATATCAGAGGCCAAGACATACCCGAGACCAGAGTGCTCTGATACCAAGACATACCCGAGACCAGAGTGCTCTGATACCAAGACATACTTGAGACCAGAGTGCTCTGATACCAAGACATACTTGAGACCAGAGTGCTCAGAGACCCAGACATACTTGAGACCAGAGTGCTCAGAGACCCAGACATACTTGAGACCAGAGTGCTCCGATACCAAGACATACCTGAGACCAGAGTGCTGAGAGACCCAGACATACCTGAGACCAGAGTACTCAGAGACCCAGATATACTTGAGACCAGAGTACTCAGAGACCCAGATATACTTGAGACCAGAGTACTCAGAGACCCAAATATACTTGAGACCAGAGTACTCAGAGACCCAGATATACTTGAGACCAGAGTACTCAGAGACCAAGACAAGACCGTGACATTTAGGGATCGAGACCAAGATCAAGACAAAGGCAGGGGGAGATAAATGAACCTTCCTTGATCCGCCCAGTTGAGACTGAAGTAAAGACAGAGTAAATTGATTTTGATACCAAGACTAGACCGAGACCTTCAAAAAGTGGTCTATTTCACCTATTTTCAGTACTACAAAGCCATATTTAATTCCATGTGAACCCCTCGAGTGGCCATTCCAGAGTCTGGTTGGGCCCTCCCTCCCAAAGACGGTTAATTCCTCTTCATTGTTCTTTGTTGACTTTCACAGCAATAATGCTGCAACGCTTAGCAGGGCAACGAGAGTGAGTGTTGTCAGATGAACCCCTCTGAACCCTTCAAGAGTTCACTTGTGATATTAAAAGAAAGGTTAAAAAGGGGAACTGTGACACTTGACCTTTGACCTTGACATTCACAAAGTCATATGTGTTCAGTAAAGAAGTTCAAAAAAAAATTTCAAAGCTGAGTTTTAACGTTCAAACTTGGTGTCAAATTAAATAACACATCTTAGAATAGAATAGAAGTTTATTTATAAAGCACATTTCATTACAGTTCAGCTCAATGTGCTTTACACTGAAGAGGAACAGGAATCAGGTCAGCAGGGAGTTTGTTCCAGAGAGAAGGACCACCGTAACTAAAGGCCCCCTCTCCAGACTTTGATTTGATTCTTGGAATGACTAACAGACCTTCATCTGATGACCTGAGAGCCCTGGTAGGGTTGTAGTGTGTGAGCAGGTCAGAAATATACTTGGGTGCAGAACCATTGAGTCCTTAAATGGACTAATAAAAGGATTTTGGAGGTGAATCTGTGTTGTAAGGGGAGCCAATGGAGTGTTTTTAGGACCGGGGTGATATGATAAAATTTTCTTGTGTGTGTCAGTACTCTGGCTGCTGAATTTTGAATAAGTTGGAGTTGTCTGATAGATTGTTTGGGTAACCCGGCATACAGGGCATTACAGTAATCTAACCTGGTGGAGATTTATGCATGGACAAATTTTTCTGCGTCTGTTTGGGATATGAAGGATCAGAGTTTTGATATGTTCTTTAAATGGTAAAATTCTGTTATTGTAATGTTGGCAATATGATTTTCAAAGCTAAGGTCGGGGTCTATTTTAATTCCAAGATTTCTGGCCTGCTCACTGTATTAAATGGAATTTGATGTGCGGTGTGTATGGATGTGTTGTCTTTGAGTTTTTAGACCAAAAATGAATAATTCAGTCTTTTCTGTGTTGAGTTTTAAAACGTTTCTGAACATCCAGGAGTTTATATCTTTTATACAGTCTGTAAGTTTATCAATAGGGCTCAGATCATCATATGAAAGTGAATTGTATACCTGTGTGTCATCAGCATATGAATAGTATGATAGGTTGTGTTTCTTCGTGATTGAACTAAAAGGGAGCATGTATAGCTTAAAAAGCAATGGCCCAAGGACTGATCCTTGTGGAACCCCAGCAAGGACCTTTCTTTCTTTAGATTTAAAATTTCCTAGAGAGATGTGAAGTTTCCTGTCTTTTAAAAAGGATGCGAACCAGTTGAGAACAGGGTCTGATAGGCCAACTAAATAGTGAAGTCTTTGAATCAATATGTCATGATCAACAGTATCAAATGCAGCAGAAAGATCAAGTAACACTAAAATTGTAGCTTTTTGACAGTCACTATTTATCCTGATATCATTAACAAGGGCATTTTCGGTGCTGTGATTTGCCCTAAAGCCAGATTGGTATGTATCGTATATGTTGTGAGTTGAAAGGTATTTGTCCAGTTGATCGCAAAAACAACTTTTTCCAGTATTTTGCTAATGAAAGGAAGATTTGAGATTGGTCTGTAGTTATTGATTACTGATGAGTCTAGGTTGTTTTTCTTAAGCAGGGGTGTGATGACAGCTTTCTTAAGAGAAGAAGGGAAAATGCCGGTCTGTGAAGAGGTGTTTGCAATTTTAACAATGTTCTCTATAAGGCAATGAGAAACAGTTTTAAAGAGTTTGGTGGGGATAGGATCTAAAGAACATGTGCTAGGTTTCAAGTGCTGAATTATTTCCTCCAGATTTGTTGAGGTAATCAGGGGAAATGTAGACATTGAGTTTTTGGCAGTAGGGTTGTACAAAGGTGGTGGAGGATCAGATGAGTTTTTGAGGGAAATAAATATATCATGTCTAAGGTTGAACACTTTTTCTTGAAAGAAAGCAGCAAATTTGGTCTGAGAGAGAAGCTCAGAAGGGATACATTTTGAATGGTTAATCAATTTGTCAACTGAGGAGAATAAATTGGATGGATTATTTTGATTACTGTTAATCAAATGAGAATTTATTTTTATAGATCTCACTCGCTCGGCTCTCCGACAGATTCTCTTTGCCATCTTTATTTTTTCACTTTTCCTCCATGGTGCTTTTGGTGGTCCATGTAATTTGACAGTTTTTTCAGGGGCGATATTATTAATGATTTGAGACAACGTATAGGAAAAATGATCCATCATGGCATCACATCTTCAGGGAGTGTGGTTTCTACACTGACCACCAGGTGGCAGCATTGTGCATGAATACATTTATTTCAGCATGTGTTTCAGCTCTTTGAGTAAGTGTAGGGAACATTAAACCAGCAGTGTAATTAGGATTCAATTAACTCATGAAGATTTGCATCAGGGCAACAAAAAAAAGTGCATTTACGTTTGACCAAGGAGAAGAGTTAAAGGCCCTCCTTGACCTTGCAGTGACCTCGTTGTGAAGACATCGCTTCATGTTGGGTAATCACAGGACTAAAGTTGAACCTGCTCATTCTCTTTGCATCAACCCATATTATCTATAACGTGTTCTTGTACTTGTCAGATGCTGATGTTTTGAGTACAGAGTGAACATAAACACCGCCATGCTTTGTGTATATACACGCCCCTATATGGACGTGTAGGGTGAACGAGTGTGTGTTTCAGGGCTTTGACATAAGCAGATTTTAAGATGACAGGCGAGCGCATTATGTCTTGTGATTTTATTTTAATCTTGTTGATTCATGTTGTCAGGGCTGTACTGTGGTGCAGTGGTTAGTGCTGTCAAAGAGAGCAGGTTTCTGGTTCGATTCCCCGTCTGACAGGAGCCTCTCTGTGTGGAGTTTTCATGTTCTCCCCGTGCATGTGTGGGTTCCCTCCGGGTACTCTGGCTTCCTCCCACAGTCCATAGACATGCTCGTTAGGTTAATGTGTGAATGTGAGTGTGGCTGGTTGTCTGTCTCTACATGTCAGCCCTTTGATTGACTGGCGACCAGTCCAGGGTGTACCCCTCCTCTTGCCCAATGGCAACTGGGATCGACTCCAGAACAGGAAAAAGCGGTAAAGACAATGGAATTTTGTTGTTGCTTTAAGTCTTAAAGAGAATGACACACAGAGGCAGCTGTCACCTGCATCATTTTTTTTTATCTTCAAATATCTCACATATTAATTTCATTCATCGAACAATAAACAAATTATTTTAATGTTGTTGTTGCTGTTCAGTCTGATTGTTGGTTGTGTCCTTTGTCTGATGTGATCTTTGTTTTTTTATGAGCTGGTATGAACCAGTTTGAACTGGGTCAGGTCTGTTTGAATGTTACTTTGAATCTGTTCCTGTATGATACAATGAAACAAAACAATTAATTGCAGACAGAAAATCTCAAATCTTGAGTAAAAAGGAGCAGAAATGAGAAGAATCTGTCAGGAAGGGGTGGGGGGGATTGGGACCCAGGGTTGTCTCAAAGTTAGATTGGAAGGAGGGGGAAACAACGTAACTGTATAGAGCCACAACAAGCTTCCTAAACTAAATAATGCACTAAAGATGATGAACTAAACCACTACTGCCAAGTACAGAATCTAGAGTCTTTTCTGGGATGGATGGATGAAGTTCACAGCTTCTTTTTATCTTCACAGATCTGTTCACACTCGTCCTGCTCATGGAGATGTGGGTTAGAGTTTATCTGATAGTGACACATATCTGAGACCGACAAACCACCCTCATCCTCGGCCAGTTTCACTGGTTCATCAAACCTGCCGAAAACCAACAACGGGCTGACCGGCAGCATTTTTTTTTTTCCTTTGCCTCAATAACCCACAAAGACCTACAAAACACATCACAGCTGTTAGCATCTGGACCACAGAGAGCTGAAAGCAGCACTGAGGTCTAACTATCTTAGTCGCTGCACACAGTCACAGATTCAGAGGAATCAGCTGTCTGTAAAAACACTCAAAAGGTGTCAGATGGTGCTTTCATATTTGCACAAAACTTCCTGAAAAGACCTCAAATTTTCAGGGTGAGCTTCATGTGTGAACGCAGTTTTCCCTGACTTTACCGGGACTTTTTCCCGCCAGCCTGCTAGTGCAGATGTGAGAATGCAGCAGGAAGTATTCAGGGAAATTCATGTGTGTATGTGTGAACGCAAACAGCCAGATTCTTTCACTCGAATTTCACCCAGAGTTTCTCCTTCCAGACCCCTTCCAGACTTTTTCTGCAGCAACTCCAAACGGGCTGATGTGAGAGTTCACCTCGAGCCAATGAGAGGGGGAGTGTTGTGACTGCTGCACGGTGCATAGAGCGTATGAACTTGATCGCTACGATCTCTGTGTAATTAACCTGCTGCATTCTGTTTTCTGTTCTCCAGTATGTTGGTCTCCACTCTTTAGTTGATAGTGTGATTCTGTTGAACTACACATAGCATTGATATAAAGGCAAATATCCTCATTATTGCATCGTAGAGCAGACTCTGTTGCTTGGACCGCTACTTCTGCGTTGTTTTTTAGGTTACGTCTTACCTAAGGAGACCCCCCCCCGTCTTACAGGGATAGTCTCCTGTGAGGAACATGTGTGAACAGCCAGGTCCTCCTGAAATTATCTAGATATTTTCAGGAGTGTTTATGTGAAATCGGCTAATGTCAAGTTTTTAAAGCACCAAGTTAGTTTGAGCTGCATGCTCTAATTCTCACTGTTGAACTCTTCGTGAACATCCTGTCAGAGCTTAACACATCATTATATTTATCATTTTGAAAACCTAAATCAATTTCTCTGGCTGAAAATTGTCAAGTTCAGTTGGAGTATATTAAATGTGGTAGTTAGACGTGTAACTCACATTGAAAAATGTTTGAAACTTTTTCACAAATGTGAACACGACATGTGACTGGCATTTCCAACACTTGAGCAGTGTTTGATATGACGTCACAACCCTAACAGATTCATCAATCGATCTTTATTCTGCAGAAACATTTCTTTGAGTTGGAGTTTTTGCGGGTTCAGTGTGGATTCATGTAACGATGACTCCATGTCTAAGAGAAGTTGACACAACAGAGAAACTTGTTATTTTGCTTTTGCATCTTCTAAGAAAACCATCTCACCATGATAGCTGATCTGATTATGTGAATGAAATCACTTTGGATAAATAATCATCTGAACACAGTGAAGTCAGTTAGCCTCTCTGCAGAGGGGGGGGGGGTTATGTGACCGCTGTGTCAGATTCACTTCCTGTAACCAGGCCTTGACTCAACCCGAAGAGACGCTCGGGTCGGACAAAATTTCCAACTTGACTTGTGTCATTTCATAACCCTGCATACTGAGAAATTAACTTTTCAAACTCTAGAAAGTGCAGCTGCTCAAAACAGTTTCACAGGTTGGAATTTGAGTGACATTTCCAGGTATCCAGGAGTGTTAAACACTTTGTTGTGATTGCTCCATAATGCACGTCTTTCCTCCTGTTACGGCGTTCAATGTTCCCCTTCTGTGTTTTCAGTCAAACATGTTGATACAGTTTCTGCAGAAACATAAAGCTGCAGCGCCGTCTTTCTTTCTGCCTGCAGGACGAAAACAGATTACACAACACAAAGGTCGTCATGTGAGCAGCAAACAGGACGTCTCAGGTGTGTGACTGCGGTGCAAAGTGGGCGGGGCCTGCTCTCGGTGGAACACTGTTGAATGTGTTTACCTGCAGCAGTGACCCACAGCGGCTGGAAGACGTGCAACCCTCAGAAATCAAAGAGTCTGACGCTGCAGATGACGTCAGCCTGCAGGTCACTCGTCTGTGCAAAAAAATTCAGACTCAAACAGGAGATAAAATTAGTCTGTGTGTGTGTGTGTGTGTGTGTGCGTGTGTGTGTGTTATATAACTGTGTGTGATATTCCAAGAACCACAACTTCCCTTAAACGACTTCTGCAGCCCGAGCAGCAGCTGTCGCCGTTGACCTTTTGTGCAAATCACAGGAAGAGAAAGTATTCACGAGATTTAATGAAGTAAAAAAATTAACATTTATCTCATCTTTCCCCTGCAAAAAGAGCAGGGGAAAGATGTTACTCTTTGCTATGTTCAAGAGTCAACGTTAATCCATCATGAGCACATAACTTTTAGCAAAGTTACAGTGGAGAGAAAAAACTTCCTTTGAGAGGCAGGAAACCTCGAGCAGAACCAGACTCAAGATGAACAGCCATCTGCTGAGTCTGTGTCGGGGGTTGGAAAGTGGAAGAGAGGGAGACAAGAGAGCAACAACAACAATGAAGAAGACAGATTTATAGCTGTTATGTCAGTAATGATGGTAAAAGTATGTGAAGCACTCACAGGAACAGCTAAGTGTGATGCTAGACTCATGGACTGGTTGTGTTAGTTGGAGAGGTTGAGGTTCTTTGCAGGAGAATACATCGGGGACGAGAGGTTTTCTGCAGACACATCTTCATGAATGTACCTTCACATTTAAAGGAAGGATTTAAATATATCTGAAATCAAGTCTATCCTGTGTAAATGTCTGAGTCATGACTGTCTACAATGAGTGAGAAGCTCGAGTCCCGCTGGCTGTGTTGTTGTGAGAGCCGTGTTTACATGGACGGGACGGCCGGCTCTTCCCCTTGTGTATAAAAGCTGTTTTAGTCAAGAACTAGAGAGAAGAAGAAGAACATATTCACTGATTATTTGGATGTCACATAAGCATTTTTATCTCAGGGTCATTCCTCGTAAATTCACACGCAAGGTGAAGCTACGAGCTAACTCAATTGTGCTAACATTAGCCTGATTACACAACAATGCAGGACACAGGCGGTTGCAGCTCAAGCCGAGGACAATTTCGTCTGATCCTTGTGCCAAACTTCTTAGTGTGAATGCGAGTGGAGGGGGGTTGGAGGTGTTTAGCTGGAGGAGAGCGGAGGCTTCAGTAGGGAGGAGGTGTGGCCAAACAGCAGTTTGTTTTGGTTTCATGCTGGCGCTCAAGAGCTACATCGACTGGATCAAAAAGTTGCACATTCTCCCTTTAAATTAAAGGCTTCAAAGTCACTCCAAGCTTAGGTCTGCAGCCATGCAAGCAGACTGTGAGACTACTTTCAAGTAAAGCCTGCAGTTCAATCCTAGCATTAGCATGCTAACATATTGATGCCTCTTGCATTTTGAATTTTTACCATGTTAGCTTTTTGGATGTACTTTTGTCCTTTGTCTTTTTACTGTCTTGTTCTGCCTTTCCAAAAAAACAATCGGCCTTCGGGGTCAAATAAAGTTGAGTTGAGTTGAGCAGGGAAAACACTTTGCAAACACTGAAGACTTCAATAAGGAGAAGCGTACTGCAAATTCAGAAATGAAGCCAATACTAAGACATTTACTTGTTTTGGTTCTGCATTGTGTTTGCTGTTTACTTGATTGCAGCCTTGAGTTTTCCAGGAAGCCAACAATCTTATTTTGTACACAGTTAATATTCTTTCTGGAGTAGGTTTACAAGTTTATAGTCTCCTTCATCTTTGCTGTGCACAAGTTCAGTTCGGTGTTCCTGAGTGAACACAAAGATTACTCTGATTTCTGCAGCCTGGTTATGTTCCCAGAGTCCTGCATGACAATAAACCGGATTGTTACTGTAGACAAATAGCTGCTCTAACATCCATTATCTGCTAATGACTCTTGAACAGTAATTAGTTGGTTTGAGGAAGGAGCAGGAGGTCATGGCCTCATGGTGAATCATGTTTTGCAGTTCGGTTTGCTGAAGGTGCAGCCAGACATTCCTCACTCTCCTGTGTGTCAGTCGTTCTCACAGGCCCTCACATATACACACACACACACACACACACACACACACACACACACACACACACACACTGTGAATGTGTGCGTTCAGGAGAGGCGTGGCTGGTTGTGCACGTGGCGTCTCTGAGCTGTTGATCGACGCTGTTGTTTCCCGCCTGAGCATGCTCAGTGTGTCCTTCACAGCATGTTTTTTATTCTTTGAGAGAGAAACGGCCTGAGGCTACGGATAACAACGACACTGAGCTTTCTCGCCTCCACACCCAAACACACGGCGTCACTCTTTCTTGTTTACATTACGCGTTTCGGGGGAAAAACAAATGTATGTTTTACAAACAAGGAGCAACAACTACATGTGTTTTAGATATTAAATGATAGATCATGAATGATATGATAGATGGATGCTTAAGATAAGGATTATGATGGAAGAGGATGTTGTCAGGCTGATCAGACTGCAGGAAGACTCAGGATCGGGGTGTAGCTGATCACGGCCCAGACTTCCAAGAATTAGAGAAACAAGATGAAGGGATAAGAAGGGAGGGTGAATGGAAGGGAAGGGAGGGTTGGTTTAAGACCTGAGACAAACAGGGTGGAGTGGGATGGCTCGGTACAAGTAGGCTTGTCAGGTGATTGATGGTGTGGTTTAAAGGTAATATATTAACTTCAACTTGTTGTTTTCTGCAGAGAAATGTTCATTTATTGCAAACACTGAATAAACTACTAAGCATGCAGATTCTGCCCCAGATCCTCCTGCAGAGGCCCAGAGGCTGCAGGAGGACCTTGTTGTGAAATCCGTTTTGAAAGGACTTCATGAGGGAAATGTGTCAAGCTATTGCAGCCAATATCACATAATGTCAGGGTGCAATGTGTCAAACCTCTCATTCAACTGTTTTATGTGTTGCTTTCTTTCATCACGAGTTGACACAAACTGATGACAAACAAGACATGCGGGAGAAGGCATGCAAAGATAAGGAGAACATTAGTGTCAGCTTTGGCAGCTGTTCAGATTTAGACGGAAATGTGTTATGGTTTTGACCTTTGACCGTTTTCGTCTATAGTTTAAGTTGACGACAGCTCAAAACATTGGCTCAACCAAAACAAGGAAACAAGGTCAGATAGTGGAACTCAAATCAATCTGATCTCAGGTGGATTATTTTAGAAAAGTAGAGTTTAGCTCGAGCTGAACCATCCTGATGAAAGCCAGAGGTCCTCACACAGGAATGCTGCTCACACACACCTGATATATGACCCTACCTTACACTGTGTTTGATGATGGATGGTTCTTACTGGTATTTGAGTTACAGGGAGCAGCCTGAAACACTCTGTACTGGGGACATTTACTCGTCATGAGCAAACAGAACTGCACTGGATGCTTGGCAGAGAGAGAAGAAAAGGGTCAGATGAGATGTGAATGTTTTTGTTTTTCCACAGGAGCTCCAAAAGTGAAAAGTATTTCAGTAAGAAAGCCCCTCCTGTCTGGAGCCAACTCAGCAGTCTGCATGCTCAGTGCATGAACGACGCCTTCAGCCAATTACAGAAAGTACAGCGGCAGACAACAGCCAATCAGCGCGCTGCATTTTTTTTTTTTCTGCAGGAGAGTCATGAAGGGGAATTTGTTTTTCTGAACGGAGAGAAAAGAGAGAGAGACGCGGGGAAACCTGAAAAACCTCTGCGAGTGTTTACACAGGGAAACAGAACATTGTGTTTACCATGTCTGTGTTTTGAGAAATCGTTTCATCATTCGTTTTTAATTCACTCATTAAATAACTCGCTCAGCGTCCTCTGTTTCGCAACATAATCACACAAGGCCTTTATCAACCAAACTATCTTTGAAGCTGCTGACAGTTTGTTTGGACAGATAAAGAACAGGTTTGAGACTTTTACTCGTAGTTCCCAAAGTTGGGGTCGGCACCCACTGGGGGGTCGCAAGACACTCACAGGGAGGTCACAAGATTCCTTCCAAAAATGACTTAAAATTGCATATTTTACCCATAATTGTGAAAATATGTACAAAAAAGTGCTTAAAGAGATTACTTATGTACAGTGATTAGGCTCTTGTGTTCTTTTGTGTTACCGGTGTTCGGAAAGGCCAATTAGAGCGCCCGGCTGTGCGCAGCAGTAAATGTTTTAAAGAGGACATATTCTCCCCCTTCTCCACCTTTTCCAACAGTCCCCTGTGGTCAAAATGAAACATCTGTGCTGTGCTTTGGTCTAAATATAACATGAATCAAGCACCAGAGGAGGTTTGTGACCCTGTATAAACCAGCTCTCTCAGAACGCTCCGTTTTGGTGTGTGTGTCTCTTTAAATACAATGAGCCCCCCCCTGAGTTTTCCCAGCTGACATCACTCCTTCACTAGCGAGAATAAAATGGCGGACCTGTGCATAAGTTTAGTTCTAGGCTGGGGGTGGAGTCCATGGGTGGAGATACCAGGGGAGGGGAGGAGATTTTTTTTTACCAGAATCCCACTGTGACATCACCAGGAGAGCACATTTGAAACGGAGCATTTTTCTCTGTGTTGTAAGAATTAAGCAGACCACAAACAAAGGACTGGATGGGTTTATTTCACATTTTGTGGGTCAGTAGACACTCAGGTTACCCAAATATATGTTCAAAAACACTGTAGAAGTGGATTTATCATAATATGTCCCCTTTAACCACCTCCATAGACATTGTGGGTCCCTAGTCTTTAGCGTCTTAATCTGGGGCCATTTGGTGACCCCTGCTGTATAGTGTCTGTGTAAGCTGCATTCTTTCTAATGAGCAGGGTCTTTAGGAATAAGTCCAGAAGCCTAGTGGTTAGTGTGCACGCACCCTTGGAGGTTATAGTCCTCTAAGCAGCGGCCCGGATTCAAATCCAACCTGTGGTTCCTTTCCCGCATGTCATTCCCCTCTCTCTCTCTCTCTCTCTCTCTCTCCCTGATATCCGACTCTATCCATTGTCCTATCTCTCAATAAAGACCAAACATGAATCTTAAATTAAAAAAAGAAGAAGAAATCTGATTGTCTAGAAGTCTATGATTAAAAATGGTCCTACATCTCAGTTGGGTTATGTAATCAGTAAACTTTTTCCTCATGAGTTTATGATCTCAATCTCTGGATTCAAGTCAACGATTTCAGCTGGAAAAAAGCTGTAACATTTTGTTGCATTTTGTGTGTTTGTTTACACAACAACGGCATTTTGGGTGGCTCAAAATGCAAACTTTTTGAAAACCGATTCCAGAGAACAAAACGGCACTGTCTCCGTCATTGTGTAAACTGGAAATACACTTCTCTATTCAGATAACAGCTCTTCCAAGCACGTTTTCTGTGTGTGTTAACGTCTGACTTCTGTGTTTTGTGTGGTTAATTCAAGTCCAAGACGATGTCGAGTGATGTTGCTGCTGCTCCTGGTTTTAAAAAAAAATCCTCTTCCTCTTTGACAAAAATGTTCTCTTTCTTTCTGTAAGTAGCTGTCAGACACTTTGACTAACAGTCTGAGTGTGTCAGTGACTAAAACAACAACTTTTAGTTTGTCATTGTGGCACGCCGAAAACTCGACTGAAGCAATTTCCGAAAGTTTTTGTACCTTTTACTAAATTAGACCCAGAAATATGTACATGTTAAGAAATAGGGTCCATGTTTAAAAATGTCAGAATAGCCCAATAAGATGAGCTACAGTAACATGTTGGGAGATGGGTAGATCAAAGTTAACAGCAAGCATTACTCTGCACCTTTATAAACACAGTATACAAAGATATTACATAACTGAGCCTAGAGTCTGTGTGCGTCTGTGTGCGTCTGTGTGCGTGTGTGCGTGTGTGTGTGTGTGTGTGTGTGTGTGTGTGTGTGTATATGCGTGTGTGTGTGTGTGTGTGTGTCTCGGTATGTATGTTATCAGTAGCATTCTTTGTGTCATGGTAAACCTCATGACTAGACCTGCAGAGTGAGCAGAGTGAGTTCTCTGTGGTGAATCACAGCCGCTCAGAGGGAACAAACAGAGGGCGGACGAGGAAACGGACGCCTGGAGGAGGAAACCAGCTCACAGCCTGTGTGTGTGTGTGTGTGTGTGTTCACGCTGTTCTCGAGTGCTAACCCTCGTGAACAACTGCTGCAGCCAAAGAGGAAGCGAGTGCTGCATGGCCTCAGCCAATCACAGGCTGCGTCTGAGGAAAGGCCGAGACATGCTGGGATAACGGCATGATATTACCGATGATGATCATAAATGATGACACATCAGAACGTGTTGTATCAGGTTTATTTTTTTACGAACTCAATGATGATACTCAGAAACAAGTCATAAATAACACAAGGCTGTGGGGTTTACTCGTTGTGTAACAACAAGGTGTGTACCTCCAACCACTGAGACGCACAGCATGCATTCACGTGTGTCGATCTGAAGACGCATCAGTTTATTTATGGGTCAAGGCCCCATTGATAGTGACTCGTGGCAGCCCTGACCTAAATCCTTCCCTGGTTCACGGTCTCAGTTTTCACCAAGCAGCAACCTCGGGTGTGTGAAAAAAATAAGGCTGCCGTTCCTTGAGTTTCAACTTGAGGCTAGCTCCAAACGACCTGGAAAGTGTTCGTTTTGACAGCAGGAACAAACACGTTCACAGCCTGGAACCCAAAAAGATTTTGGTCAATCAACTTGAGCTTGTATAGCGCTTTACTCCCGCAGGTCACACCGACACAGTCACACCCTGATGAGGTTGCTAAGTGACCATCAGAAGTAGCTAATCACATTCACACAAGACATTCAAAGCACGATGCCAAACATTAGTTAATGTCTTTATTGACACACACTGTACTTGAGTTATGCATAATTAGGGGGTGTGGTCGATCAGACTGCAAGCCCCCTCAGCTCCAGCTCTTTGTCTGTTGTTGGGTTTACCACGTTTGATAGAGTCAGCATTTCCAATATGGCAACCGCCATAGATAGGCTTCCAGAACAGCCCTTTAGAAACCAATGGGTGACGCCACTCAGGCTTTGTCCATGTTTTGATTTACAGTTTTTCACACATGCACTCCTGAAAAACTCCTGAAAAGTCCTCCTGAAATCGTCCAGGGTTAGCGCTTTCACAATATACATAAAACCACTCGATTCGCCCCCTGCTGGACCGTACAGTTAATGCATGTCAATAACACTTCTGCATTGGCCTGAACTATTAACCCCAGCTAACAGCCAGCGCCATACCTGTCCGTACCTGCAGGGGGCGACGGTCTGTATTCAGTATTCAGGGAAAGACAACAGAAGATGCGCCGATATACCGAGGCTGTTTTGGAAACCGCCTACTTTACTGTACTAGTATACGTACTGAATTTGGTATAAAAAAAATGCAGTTTGTGTACAAATGCGAGGTCAGCTGTGTGCCAGAAATACCCGGATGTCGTACCGATTTGGGAAACATTTACAATATACATCAGACCAGCCTCACTTGTGTACTGTTGCCAGGTCAGAGATCAAAATGGCCAACAGCAACGTGCATCGAAAGAGGGGAAATAATCACAATCAGACCAAACAACACAAAGTTACCCCTTTGTTTTTTGATTCTCAAAGTCATGAACATCAAAATGAATCACTCGTCTGACTTTAAGTGGATGCTCCACTGTATCAGCGTTTGATGTCAGCTGGGCTGTTGTTTACTTCCTCATTCTGACCTGAAACCAGCTTCACCTGTCTGTATTACAAAATAACCACCGACTGACAGTCATACTACATAATGTTGAGCATGGTATGCAGTACGTACCACGTTTAATTGTAGTTGTATGCAGCTGGTGGTTTCTAAAATAGCCCGACTGTTGTCATGTTTGTTTGCTTTCTGTGGAAGAGTGAAAGGCTCTTTTGTTCTTAAAAGCATCTTGAGGTCGATTATTTTCGATAATATTTAGAGGTTTCTTAAATTTTCCTGAGAAAGAAACATAACTGAATTCTTAAAAGCAGCCTCTGACGTCATTAAACAGTGAACACATTGTGCAGTTATGACATTTGTTTTGATGCACTGTTACGTTAACATCATGGATAACGGAAAACAAACACAGAGGAGGATCATGTTCTTTTCCATGTTGGTGTTTCTTAGAAAGTAGACTGACAGCAGAATTTTCCGGGTAGTCCAACACTCTCCGACTATTCCATTGGTTGACCTGCGACCTACTTACGGCTGCAGACGCTGGACATTTACATCTGAGGAGATACTTCTGCTCTACATGGACACTGAAACTCTACGCTGCTGCTAAAAGTGTCGCACATTTGATTCCCCCTCCGACTCGGTGTTTGACAACAAGGACGCAATCCCTCACAGGCCTCTATTACAGCACTGTATTCGGTTACACAATATGGCCATGTGCTGCACTCTAGGTGATTTATGTTTGTTATACAACACAATATCACCACAATATCTGCATATAAAAGAATTCAATGAGAGGAGAGGTCAGCAGGTCAGAGCAAAAGAAGGAATGGTTTCAGAGTATCGCCTGAAGAAACCACAAAGAAAGTTGTCAGCACTCCCAAATTAAACATGTGATATTTTCCTTTCTTCAACATTTTTTGGACATTTCTGGTTTGGACCACTTTCGGGTAACAAACAGTAATCTGTCGGTGATTAATAGCTGATAAAAAAAAAAAGTCCAGAACTACAGTTTTGCTGACTGAGCAAAACAGTGGTAAGAAAATACAAGCAATGCAAAATCAAAGTCAGGAGGACATGTGCTGAGATCAGCAACACTCGGATATCCTATAATTTAAATACTATGTATAAAAAATGGCTTTTAATGTGTTGAACTCACCTGAATATTTATTAAATTACATCATTGTAATGTGAATATGAACAGAAGAGAGATAAATGAAGAAATCTGGGGCCAGTTGCACCAACTTAAGACTCCTAAAGTCTTTCACTTTGTGGCCCTGGAAGAATCTCAGTCTTTGTATGGAAGGCATAAGTCTTATAAGACCGGTCTTAAGAAAGGAGTCTCAGTCGGTTGTACCAACAGAACTTAAGCCTAGTCTTAACTACGCCCAGTCTGGGATAGCATTACTATATCTATCTCCTGGCAGTGTGTCGGTCTTTGTATCAAGGCCACATTTCTAAGGTCTTGTTATGTTTGTTAAGAGGGAATTCTTGACCCAGGTTAATACAATGACGGCACAGAGCAGTAAGGTTTAAATGAAAGCTGATACTGATAGTGATATTAATGCAGCCTGAGGGACGTCACCCATCTGTTCCTGCAGGGGGTTTTGGAGGCTCATCGATGGCGGTCTCCATGCTGGAAATGCTGTGTCAGCCTAACTTCCAGTCAACCTAACGACAGGCTGAGAGCTGGAGCTGAGGCAAGTTTTAAGCCTCCTGACAAACCGATACACCATGCCCACCTGTCAATCAGCTCACCTGCACCCCCTTATTGTGAATAACTCTTATCCTTACTGTGGTACAACACTGCCTCTCTTCTCTGCTGTTTACATTACTTGCTGCTATTTATCATACCAAGTCACTTTAATCATCACTTGTCACTTCCCTGCACATTCTGTCTCAACTCCCTGCATAGTTAACTTCATTAATTTTGTATTTGTATATACCCCCTATTTTTATTTATCTTATCTAATCTATTCTGTTTAATGTGTATTTTGTATTTTGACCTTACTTGTCTGTGCTGCTGCAACGCCTGAATTTCCCCTCTGGGGATCAACAAAGTACAATCCTATCCTATCCTTCATCAGATCAGAACAGATGAGTCATCAAAAAGTTCACACCCCAGTGTCAGCAGATCGAGACATGAGCTAATCAGACCTTTTTAGTTTTTTGGAACCAGGCTGTAAGCAAATTAATTTCTGCTGTATAAAACAGGCTGTTTTTAGAATGGGTGTGTATGTGACTTCCTGTATTCTTACATCCTGCCTCTAGTCGACACTCGACAAACTGCAGGATTTTGCACTTTTGCATTGGCTTCATATTTCAGCACTGGAGGTTGCTGCTTAAATGGTTTAAAAATGTATAATCTTTGGGTGAAACCAAGCTGCAGAACATTTACAGTTTGCGAACAGTTTGTAAATTAATTTGCAATGTGCTCAGCAGCCTCCATGACGTCTCTAAGAACGATAACTCCTGACAGAACTTTTCTTACGCCTGTAAAACAGACCTCCAGACCTCAGCGGTGCAGAGAGAGGAGCTGCAGCCCCTCACAGAGAGACTCTCCGATAAACAGTTCCCTTATCATTCTCTCTCAGCCGCTCACAGATGTCAGCGGCTCAGAGGACAGAAAACAGTCCTGCACAAAACTCCGACTGCACGCCCACAGCACCAACTCTGGGAAGGACTTACTGCAAAGAGCCACGACGTTAGCAGGCCAACACTTAGGAAAAAAACAAGTCCCTGTCCCCTGAATGAAGCAGAAACAGCCGCCATGTTTCTCTCTGAGGGCCTCCAAGCTCCACATCCGCAAACATGCCTCTGTAAGTCAAGATAATAATAAGTAACAAGTCATAAAGATCTTCCAGAGCAAAACAACTGTTAGCTTGTTTCAATAAAGCGTCATAAAACACGGGTTTTAAGTGTCTGTAAAATCTTTAGAGAAATCTAAAATGGTTATTTGGTGTGTCTCAATCAGAATCAGACTCTGCTTTGGGCAGGGCATGTGAAAAACATAAATAGAATCAGACTGCCGTTTAACTTGGCTTTGCCATCCAACATTAAACATTAACTGAACATATAAAAGCTTAACTGAGGTAATAATGCGAAGGAGGTCAAAGGAAGGCGATACGTGATTTTAAGAGATGATTATGTAACCTGTAGGTTCGAGTGTTTTTCCAGTACTTACAGTATTGGATATTTTCATGATTAAGACGTTTATCTGAAAAGTGGAGATAAAACTGGCTCACAGGATGTTTGTGTCCTAATCAAATATTCCTCTGATGCTAAAAAAAATAAATAATAAAAATAAATATTACATGATCCTGCAACCGACCGGCATCTGAGAGTGTATGTTGGCTGTGCACGGGATACCCTGTTGCTCACTGTTCCTCTGATGCTCTTTGTGACATCACTGAAAGCAAACGGACACAGATAAAGATTTGCCTCCATTCGTTGTGTATCGCAACCGCCAGTTTGCTGCTCAAAGCACAGAAGGAACCCCAAAGAAGCAGCTCTCCAGCTCACCTCCAGCCTCCTCGTATTTTTCTACATAAAGTCAGTGAGCTGATGTGAGAACGCAGCAGGATATAATCAGGAGAATTCTCCTCGAGTGAGCAGGTGGTGACGATTATTCCCTGCGATCAGTACACGACCAGAGACTGTCTGCACGCCACCGGGTACGATCTCCATGAACGTAATGAAACTTCTGCATCATGTTTTCTGTTCTTCAGTGCGTTCTTCTGCGCTCTTTTGTTCACACTCAGATTCTGTCTTACTCCACATAACTTTGATATGAAGGCAAACATTCTTGTTCTCGGGGATAATTGGAAAAAAAATGTCCTACTGGGAATATCGACGGAAAAACCCATTCAGATTAGCTCAGGGGTTAATCATCAGGGGGGGGAATTGGGCCCAGAATCAGCCAATCGATTATCTTGCAGTGTGCACCCGGAACTCAAAATGAAAGAGAAGACATGCTGGATATTTTGAACATTTTTTATTATAAAAAATAACCCATAGGGTTCCATACAAAAATACTCGTTTTAAGTATCAAGGATGCATTGCAAACATACTTCGTCACAAATCAGTATTCAACAGTGATTCTCTTTTTAGAGCCCTGAAAGAACAGAAGTTATGAAACCACCACAGTGGAATGAAATGTTGTCTTGGACAACTGCAGAAACATGATTACCCTCACACGAAGTGCGTCCCATCAGACCGGAGTGTAAGTGTGGAACGCTTATGGCACTAAGCTAAGCCAAGCCCTTATATGAAAAAAAACTGTGAGGTTGAAAAGAACACACACTCTCCAAAACACAAAAAATGTTCAAACGAAACTTAACAAACAAACTCTTTAGGCAGTAGTAGAGCAAAATGCATCAACCAAAAAGTGCAAAAACATTCAGGAATAAACCACATAAACACTGGTACATAAGTGAAAAAAGACGTGGTGTGAGGTTTTCTCAGCATCCAAGGATGATTATTCTACATGCTCGATTAACATTCCTAACGGATTCTGAACAGCAACAACCGATTTACAGGACGGATTGTTCTTCTGGTGAATCTTGGGCTTGACTGGAATGAAGAAGAAAAGACAAGCCCCAAAAAAGCACAAACCACAGCAGGCCGGGGCGACTCGTTGACTGCTTGGCCCCAATAATAAAGTCTTAAAGTGTCTGTGAATGGACAGCGAGAACCCCAAGAGCTGAGGGTCTCTGGGAGGGACAGCTTATTCAGAAATGTAGCACTGCACAGGCTCTGAGACTCTGCCTTCAGGTCCAGGACCTGATGGGCATCGGGCGGAAGACAGGTGAAGGTGATGAAGTAACAGGAGAGCATTGTTTCTGTCCATCTCTTCAGATCTGTATTTCCACTCCTCCATCAAACACTTGAGAGTTTGGACCTTGTGCTCCTTTTTAAGTGCGTTAGACGATCGGTCCCTGAGAGCGGGACCAAAGTTAAAAAGTCCCTGCTGCACTTCAGCAGACCGGCAGCATGCGGGCATTTCCGTTAAACTCCTCCTCGGTCTGAAGAGAGAAGGAATACATTCATTAGTTTCTTGTTAACTCAAGAGGAGGCCTTATTATTTCTTTTGTGATTCATTTGGGTTAGACTCTTACCTCTGTATAAGCAGGAGGTGGGGGGAACGTGAAGGTGGGGACATTCATGAAGATGGGGCTGTCATCTCCGTCAACGTCGTCCAGCAGCGGCGTGAGCGGCTGGTCCAGGCAATAGTCCCGGGGGATGTCACAGTAGCTGGGGGGTTCAGACGGCATCCTGAGGGACACCCAGCTCTGGGAGGAGTTGCTGACTGAACCCTCGTGGCTGCTTACGCTATTGCTGCGGCTGCCAAGACCGGCCGTCCCGATCACCAGGGGCAGCTCCAGAATCAGCTTCTCGCTGCCGGGGATGTGGATGTAGATCTGGAAGAACAAATGAAACACTTACATTAGTTTCCATTCTTAAAAAGTTAGGGGAAAAAAAACATACATAGAGTTAGTTTAGAGTGAATGCTCACCATGAGTGCGTACTCCACCCGGATGATGTTGCAGCTTAGCATGGATGGTTTGATCTTGGGTACCCTGATGGTCTTCCCCTGCCAGGCGTCACACATCCCGGAGATGATGTGGTTCCCGCGCACAGCGGAGAGCTTCTGACGGATGACTTTGGTGCGCCCATTGGCCTGGTACGTGTGTTTAGCGATGATGGCGGCTTTGGGCACCACGATGCGGGAGCAGGTGTTCTCAAACTTCGCGTTGATGCAGATGTCCTCCCCCTCGCAGAAGCCGCGGCGGTCGATTTTGGCGTTGAGCGACACCTGGCCGTCAGGGATGAACATGCAGGTGACTTTCTTCTCCTTCATGCCGCCTGTGGGAGACTGAAGAAACACAAGGAGGTCAAACTCAAGCAACACTATCTCTCGCATTGTTACATAACAAGAGCTCAGATTTCCAGATCAAGGTATCGCCGTCTGCAGGGTGTCAGTGAACTCACCAGCAGATCAGGGGTGTTCACATCCAGAGGCTCCTCCACCTCAAAGGATTTCTTGCACTCAAGGGGGTGCTGTTGAGGCCTCTCCATCACGGCCTTCACATAATATTGGACGTAGCCAAACTTCCCCTTGTATGACGACACCAACTGCCTGTAAGAACATGTGAGAAGAAATAAGTAAAACCAAAAGTACTCTAACAGAAAGGGTCATTCTTTTAAAAATGATGTCATCACATGTGAAGAAAGAAACACTGGCTTACCCTTGCTGGGGCAGCTCAAATCCAAAAGTGTACTCGTATTTGTTGCCGGGCCTCAAGATGACCGAGCCATCAGAATCTAGGGAAGGAAAATGAAATACAGTTTTAATACTCTACACCACTTTAATAACAACGACTTCCTGTCCTAGTTTAGGGGGCTTATGTGAAATGAAACACTGACAGTCATCTGACTCATCATGGGAAGCATCCTGTCTGGGAGACTCCCTGTAATCTACTGTAAGGAGGAGTGGATCAGGGGAATTCACTTAACAGGTTGCGTTCAATAGCAGCCAGGAAATAACTACACCGTTACTTATTCAGCAGTACTAATGCTGTAAGAAAGGCAATAATATACATGCTACTTTCAAAAATCTAATTAACTGCACATAACGGTCTTAAACAACAACAACAACACAAAACATATAATGTGAGTCAACTCAGTTAACCGTACTTATAAAATCATAATAAATTCGTTTGTATTCCCGCTTAGTCCCTGAACGCGATAAGTTATTAAGTATCGCGATGCTTCCCTGTATCGATCATCTCGCTGCTCTCTTAATGTATTAAACAGGCAGCAGTGGAGACAAGGTGATGGATATCCTCACCTGTTGGCTGCTCGTCCAGTCGCAGCACCTCCTCGTATCGGAGGTACTCGGCCTCCTGTCGGCACCGCTGCTTCCCTTTCGCGTACTCCACCTTGGCGCAGCCCAGACCCAGAACCTTCACCGCGGTGACGCGAGTCACCTCGTTCACCTCCACCACCACCCGGCCGGACACCTTGTCCCCCCCGCAGTAAAAAGTCTTGGAGGGGTCCGAAAAGACAACCTGGAAGGTCTTCACTCGCTTTATCATCGCCACCATGATTGTTTGACTTCGTATATCCAACACAGGTGATAAACAACCTGATCGATTTAAAACGTTGCTGTGACGCGACCGTGGAGTTGTCGGTTGCTCTCTCCTCTCGGCTGTAAACAAAGAGGAGTCTGATGCCGTTTTTATATGACGAGCCATGAGCAGCCTGGCTGAACTGCGTGGCTCAGCGCGTGCACAACGCTCCCATTGGTTGAAATGCTCTGTTTGTGTCGGCTCTGACCAATCAGAGCCCAGAAGCGACGCGTGGACACCGCGTGGCTGGGAGACTCGAGAGCATGTACAGCAGATGTGAGGCAGGAAGTTGAGAGGTGGAGAGAGAGGGGAAAAAGTACATTTGTAGTAAACAGGCTGAAACCAGAGAGAGAGGATCGTCTGGATTCGCCATCATAGGTGTGATGAGTCACTGAAGGTGTATCACTTTCATTGGCACGCGGTGATTCCCAAAACCTACTCATAATAATTACTATCAAGTGGTTTGAACTGGAAATACATGCTTAAAACAATATACAGAAAGTTTAGCATGGATGTAGCCTGAAAATGTGGCTCAGTTAGAAAACAAACCCTGAAATCCAATGAGCACAACATAAACTATTTTAGACATTCGTTGTCGTTATTGGATATATGCCGGTAAGATACATGTCTGAACGGTTGCATAGCAAACATTCCAGTTCATGGTCATCATGTTCGTTTGTAGGTCAGTGGCTGACTTCAGATCATAGTATATGATTCTGCATGCTGGTTATTTTCTGCTCCAAGACGGTACGCATCTCAGTTTGAGACTCAGGAATGGACATGTAGTTTAATTCCTCATTTTACACATTATTTCAGCTACTTATTCGTATGGTTTTAGTTAACCAACAACCACCTCGCTTTAACATCAACAATCACCAACATGTTGTCTTAAAAAGATTGCATGCAGCTAAATTGCATGAGTACAGTAAGGTTACACACCCAGATTACAGTTTTTATTCATTTATTTATTTATGGCCATCAAATGTTCTGTTTGTTTTTGGTTTTTTTACAGTTTTAAACTCTGAGTCCTAAATCCCAATATATGTAGCCTATATGTCAAAATGACCTGGGTTTCACAATGCTACAATTCATTTAGCAGACGCGTAAGTCCAAAGCATCGTTCACCAGAGAGTGAGTACAACAACACAAGCAAGGATCCAGAGAGGAGGAAACAACGTCAGGAAGCGCAAACAAGTGACTGTAAATAATTCTATACAGTCTAATATGCACGCAAACATAAACGTGGTGACAGGCAGTGCATAAAGGCAAAGCATGGTTTGTTGTTTTTAAGTAAAGTTATTATATCATCATCAACGACAACATCGAAAGCTGCTTTTGAGAGTCTTAATCGGCATCAAAACCATCCTAAATATCGCCATCATCATCATCAATATGATTGAGTTCATAGGTGTTAACGAGAGAGCTGGGTCTTTAGCTTTTTTCTTAAAGGTGTAAAGGGACTCTGCAGATCGAACAGAGTTTGGTAGTTCATTCCACCACCGGGGGGGGCGACAGAGGAGAAGAGTCATAAATGTATTTTATACTTGTTTTAAGGGCAGGGTTGGTAATTTCCTCCAGATACACTTTTTAAGATTTTGGTTGAAATGGTCTTCAGGTCCTGACAGACGTTAATAACTCATGTTCTCTGAAAAAGGAACAAAGAGAATCCGTCATCTGTAGCAGTTGTAAGCCTGTAAAAACTTAAAACCAGTGTCTGCCACGAGGTACCAATCTGATGAACCAATCACGTTTCCCTGTCTCCCTGATCGCTCTCTACCTCTTGCTTGTACTAGTCCACACTAATTTTTGCATTTATGTCAATTAATCAATGTGTCGTCGCTGCTCCGTCTGGCAGAACCTGTCAGTATGCTAACAGTTAGATTTCACTTTTAAATGAAACAGTGTTTTAAAACCACTCCTGGGGTTAAAAGGTGTGCTAAGGAGGTGTGCTAAGAGCTGGGCTAGTTGTTCTGGTTACCGATGACAACACCTCTAGGCTACTCTTTTGGGTCTTAATTCAATGGCTGGTACATTAAAGTAAACATAGGTGTGTTTTATATGCAACCTTTTGCAGAGGTACAGTAAGCACTTCAGGGCTGTTTTGGGATTCATAAAATGGAGAACCGTTTCTGAGAATTCATCCAAGCCCTGTTGAGAGAATTCAGAGATTGCAGCATGCGTTCCTAAGCACAACAAACACATGCGGAACATTTTGAAGTTGTGTGTTTTCGAGGTTTCATCAGAAGAACTTCTGCAGTTTTTGATGCGTGGCGCTGAGATAATGTTTCCACTTTCTCAACCGAACACACTTGTATCATGTGACTTGTGCAACTTGTTAGTGCCTGGACCCGCAGCTGTTTTGGATGTGATTCCCGTATTATTCCCTCTGGTGAACTTTCACCCAGTTTATTTCTAAAGACGCCATTATATTATATCACCAGGATTTTCCATCATAAAAATAGATGAGCATCAGCGGATGAGACAAAGAGATATGCAAAACAACAAGAGAGACACACAGAGGCCACAGAGAGAGACAAAACAAGTACAAGGACAAACAACATGACATCACAGAGACAGAACTGTTACTCAAAGGAAAAAGGTAAATGCAAAGAGAGAAGACAAAAAGACTTCAAGTGACGGCATAGAGGAACACTCAAAATATCGAAGACACTAAATAAATTAAACAGACAGGAACAGAAACTGCAAGAGTCCAACTGCAAAAAGGAACAACACAGCAAAAATAAGAAGCCGCACACGGGGACCACAAAACTACAACCACATATAAAAAGACTTGAAACAAGTTCAAAGTAAAACAAAACATCTGTAAAGAGACATAAAGCTAGGGCTGGGAAACAAACACGCATTTCAGAACCATGTTACAGTAAAGTATTTATATATTTAACTCTAAGGAATGAGAGGGAAAGGCATACTTCTTCACAGATAATGGAGCTTTGTTTTCTGTACTGTAACATGCTCTGACACGTGCGTGTGCAAAGGGGGACTGCATGTCCAGAAATAAAAGGACAGAAAAGAAACACTCCAAACATTTGAAAAGTTTGTTTTTAATATCACAGACTGGGGTGAAGAAAAAGTGTCACAGCGTTCTGGTTTACCATCCAATCAGAAAAGACCCTCTTTTCAGACATCTCCATTAAAGGACAAAATGTAACCTGAGCAGGGGCAGGTTACCCTGTTGTGTAAACATATACTGACCCCTGGTGGAGGTATTATGCCACTACAGGTGTAAATTTTACCTCCATACAGTCCGGGGACAATTTGGAGCAGATTAAGTTAATGAATTGTACCTTCAGATGACATTTCTGTCTGACATTTAATGTTTAAAAAAGTTAACTTATTCAAAAACTTGATCTCTGTCAAAGTCTATCACAGCCAGATATCTGCAGTAAAAATCTAACCATAATTTGATTTGCTCTAATCAAAATCAGAAGCATTTTGTTTTATTGCAAAGTACATTTACACACACAAGGAATTTGACAAAACAGTTAGTGAAGGACTAAAGCAAAGATAGTAAGAAGATAAATAAAAAGAGCAGAGCCCCTGCTGACAGGAGACTCAAATAGATGAAAATATAAAACACAATTTAAAAATGACTAGAATGAAAAGCTATCAAGATGTACTAAAGTTGCAATGAGTGCATAATTTACAGCGCAAATAACTGCAAGCACAGTTTTCTAAAGCAGAGTTCAGTGTAATCAAATAAAATATTAAGTCCAGTGTTTTAATGTGATGCAGAAATGTCTTTATAAAATCCTTCACATTACTGATGTTCTCTGACTGTGGGGCTGAGTGAGAGTCTGTTTTATGTTGGGGGGGGCATCATTAATGAGGATGTGTTATCCTGTACAAACAAACTTTAAACACTAATGTTTAGATCCTTTTAGTAATTTCCGTATGTTGGAATGTCCCAATTCTGAATCAAGTCAAGGTTACCTGCAGTACAAGAGCACCCAGGGTAATAGTACCAGTTATTTGGACAGAGGTCGAGGTGTCCCACTGCAGTTGCTGGAAAGCAATCTGTGCATCTAAAGGTTTTGTAGTACTGGCAGCAAGTTCATAAATATCATCCCCATAGAACTGCTACAATAACTTCCCAGTAAATAAGGTAAATGTACTGGAGCTTCCTTCAGGTCTTCTGACTTCTCAAAATACGTTTACACCGCATTTCACACACTGATGGTGGCAGTTGCAGGATTAAACCACTGACCTTCAGGTTGGAAGACGACAGACTACCAACTGAGCCACAGCCACCCACAGGGAAGACTTGGTTCTAAAAAGTAATCCTAGTTTAAGACTTCTATTGCTGCTCTGAGACACTTTTGCTGAGATTGAGATGTTAATAAGCAATTTTAAAAATGTTGAAAGTAATGAAAATTTTTGGTCTAGATGATGAATGGTTACAGAAGAAACATTTTACCAATGTGCAAGAATTTAATACCAAACACAGAACAAAAATTAATCTTTCAAAGTGTTTTATTTAAATTCAAACAATCAGGTGTTTTCTAAATCTATCACTGAGCACAGATTATTTATGAATCCAAAATCAGTGATTGCAGATACAAGTGCTGGTGTTCATGCTCTCCGCTGGTTTCTGATGGTTCTGCATCAATCTGCTCCGTCTGAAAACAAAAACAAGGAAAAGGTTCAGCCTTCTATACTATACTCAACGATATGTTCCAAGGATTATGGAAAAACAGATTCTGTAACAGTGCGACATCAAACAATCAGAACTTGTTCCCAGCAGGTCTCCTCCAGCACGGAGCTGCAGAAGCCGGCTGGGATGGGGTTTAATTTCTGGTCAATTCCACAGCAAGTCAGGAAGTGTGAGTCCTGAAAGCCTTGGTATATGACCAACGAGTGAATGTAGGAAAACAGACGTTTACTTACAGGCTGCAGAGACAGCGACGTCACGCTCCAGGATGGTTTCAGCTTTCTGAAACAAAATTACAACACATTATTCAAGCTTCTGTTATGATTCATGCTGTTGATCACATCAACAATCAGGTCACATCTTGTTCTGCAGTAATATCCCAGCATGCTCATGGAGGTGAACACGTGGGTAAAGCGAGACCACAGGTTTACTCTGCGAGGCATTTCCAACGACACGACCCTACAGGTAAAGGTCAGTCGGGATAGACCTCACACTCACTGAGAACAGGAGTCGTCTATAAACTCACCTTCAGTGTTGCTGAACGCCATCAGATCCAGAGACGGGATGTTTTTACTTGCGCAGAAATCTGAAGGAATAAGAATCCGGTTAGAAACATTTAACCATCAAAAGGGTGAACAATATGTAAAAATGGCTGTATGACAAAACATGACCACCGTCCTGAAGTTTACACAAATGTTATAGCTGCAAGAAACTGGCCTCCTATCCTTAACCCTAGATTACATCAGTCTTCATGCACAGAGTGACCAAACTTAAAAAATATATATAGGGTGCAGGTTGATGAGTTTGACTCAACATTTCCCTAACAGCACAGCCTTAGTAGCTCCGACAATGTAAAGAGTCTAATTTTGATCACCACCATAGTGAAACAGAAAGCAGTGCAGCTGTCTTTTATCTAGATTTCATTCTTTTGTAGCTCAGCTGGTCAGTAACGACTGACTATTCAAATTTAGTGTTTATGGGCTGCGATTACAAAACGGAAAGCTCCAACGGCTCAAATGAAATGTATCAAGCATGATGCTGCCACCTAGTGGTTAATGTAGGAACCACACACCCTGAAGATGCATTTCCATCTTGATTCTGATGAGATTTGTTTAGAAGCTACGAGTTCAGCTCTACTGAGGTGTTTTCCCAGCATCTGAGATATTAACATTGAAGAGTAGCCCATGAGGGAGTGTCTCAACAAAAATACCAGGACTCCAAACACGTTCAGCTCAGAGACCAACGATGCCAGGTGTTGAGTTTGTCTCGCACTGGTTTATGAACAAACCAGCTGATGAAACAGCTGGCTGCAGATACCACACAGTGCTCACATCACAGCCATCACTGGACTAACTCACCCATCTGCAAGTCAGTCCCGTCGTCAGTCATCCAGCACGCCATCATAGAGACCTACAGACAAAAAGAGTACTTTATCACACACTGCCCACTCAGAGTCAATCCCTGTCACCTCAAATGTTCTGCAGTAATATCCCAGCATGCTCATGGAGGTGAACACGTGGGTAAAGCGAGACCACAGGTTTACTCTGCGAGGCATTTCCAACGACACGACCCTACAGGTAAAGGTCAGTCGGGATAGACCTCACACTCACTGAGAACAGGAGTCATCTATAAACTCACCTTCAGTGTTGCTGAACGCCATCAGATCCAGAGACGACTCATGAAGCCTGCAACGAGGAGATCAATCACTGCAGCCGACACCTGGAGAAATGAAACGGCACGATGTCAGACACATTTTTCCTGATAGAGATGTATATTAAAAAAAAAAAAATAGGACCAGGATGTGGATCCCAGCTGGATCTTTGTTATTAACAGTTTTTTAGGACACCACAACAAGCCTCATAATGTTTGGTTATCTTATGTAGGAGTGAGTGTTTCAACAAAAATACCAGGACTCCGAACACGATCAGCTCAGAGACCAACGATGCCAGACGTTGAGTTTGTCTCGCACTGGCTTTTGAACAAACCAGCTGACGACACAGCTGGCTGCAGATACCACACAGTGCTGACTTTTAAGAATGTCAATCACAGGAAACACTGACAATCCACACTCACATCGTGTCGTTGCTTCAGTTCTGCAGGTCAGGCCGGAGAAAACCTGCAGGAGGACGAAGAAGGGCGAAGGTGAGGATGTATTTCTATATATCGAGATGCGAGTTTATCATGTGTGCAGGAGGATGGTTCAGAGAGGCATCTATCAATCACACATCAGAGCAGTTGAACATAAAGCCAATCATCATAACGACAAATTAACAGAAGATTTAATCCGTCATAAAACTCACCGAGCTGGTCTGAGGTCTGCGCTGTCACCTGAAAAACAGATGGAACATTTAAGACTTCATTTGTTAAAAAAAAAAGTAAATAAATTATACATTACATTAAGTATAAGCTGTAAGTCCTCATAAGTAACACTGCTGCAGAGTGCACAGCAGTGGGTTGCAAGAGAATTAATCACTCTGTGCACTGTATGAGACCTGTGCTCCACCAGACAGGAGCAGAGATCATACTGTGCACACAAACAAAGATATCACATGCACATTAATGACCATGTGGCCTTGAAGACATATTCACCTCATGTCCCACAGGGGCAGCAGAATCTGAAGGGTGACTTCTCCCCGTCTTTTTTTCAGTCCTGTGGAGAGAGGTTGGTTTTTATAATGTCAAAGTTTCAAGAGTTTCTCCACATCAAGGCTAGACTTTGCCACTTAAGAAATAAATTTGGAAGCAGTCGGTCAGTCTGCAGGTATTACCGTGCATCTAAAACTATCGACCCGTTCAAACTCAGAAACTAAACTCTTAAAACAAGATGCAGCAAATTCAGGACTTCCAAGATGTGAAACAACAGTTTCAGGGTCTTGGATGCTACAGAGCAAATGTTTCAGGCCTCATTGTCACCGTTCTGCAACCAGCAGTGCAGAGGTGAAAGCAAAACCTGATGTAGTGATATAGCCACAGCTGTTCTGGGATCAGCCCACTGAACAGGACAAACCCACAGTAGAGTCTGCACTGCGGCACAAACAATTATGAAGCCTGGAACTGCAGAGACCTTCTGCAGACGCTTCCTCTGAAACATTACTTACGATTATTTGTAAGCTACAATTGAAAAGGGACGCTTACAACTTGTGTTTTCTTCTTTAAAATAAAGTACAAAGATGTCTCAAGTGGACACATGCAGCTTGTTGTAACTAATGCATTGGCTTCGCAGGAAATTGTTTATTAAATTTTCTTAAGACAGGACATCTTGTGCAATATTTATTTTATTATATTTAATGTACATGCCATCATCTGGACCTTGAATAAATTCGTCATTAAGTTAACATGGTGGCAAGCGGAATAATAAATGTTTTTTAAGTATTTTTTTATGGTATAAAAACACTTAAATATACAGTTCCTGTTGGCCACTTTCATTGTAAATACTACAACAGCACATTATAATTTTAATTAGATCTTAACGTTTTGAATATGCACCAGTTTCTTCATTTCTGTGCATTGCTGCAAGACGTCAGTGCCTTTTTTATCGTTTACGCATTCTCGATAATTCAAAAGCAGGTGTTACGTCGAAGTTCGCTTCCCTTCCGACATGCGCTCTCTCCGTTCATAGCAGCGCTAAAGCTAACTCTTAGGCTAAGGGAGGGGAACTTTTCTAAACGTTACAAGGCTCGATCACTACTACTATAACCTGAATGACCTGTATTTGCTTGATTTTAAATACAAATGTGGGATATAATTCAGTCATTTTCTAAGACTTCGTAAAGTTTGCCAACACTTTCGGCCTTATTAGCTCCAAGCCAGCTACCAGCTAAGTTAGCATGCCCCAACGTGGTGTGCAGAAAGTGAGGACGTGGTGTTTAATGTGAAATACAAAATCAAATCCTGTTCTTAACTGCGTGTTTCCTGTCATTTTATGAACCGGATATCTCTGTTCAAAGTCACGAATAAGTAAATTGTTCATATTTACCCATTTTGTGTGTCCTCTTCTCACGATCCACCAGAAACAAGAGAGCTTTTAGTCCGCCGCTGAAGTATTTATAGGAAGCTTTACGTCAGTTGAGAGCGGTTTACGTCAGAAAGTGCTGCGTTCAGTTAAATCGTATACCATAGACTTAGTAAGTTTTGAGCTGAATGCCAATTTATGTATTTTAAATATTCGGATAAACTGAATCTATGGAGTTAGCTGGTGCGTTTTTGTTCGTTTCAATAAAGCATAGCACTAAATATATAATTCAACATTCTGAGACATGAAATTAGTTAATCATTCTTGTAAATATTATCATATCCAATTTCTATTATAAATATTTATTTTTGCATTAACTATCAACAATTCATTTCATTTTATTAGTTAATAAGATAATATGATAAGATGTACTTTATTTTACCAAAAGGAAACATTTTCTTGGACTCTGTCTTGCAGTTATAAGATAATTAAAAATACGTAGAGATCATATAAACTTCTAACAATTCTAAATAAACATATAAAACACTTCCCTGCAACTGTGACAGATTGACATATTGATATGTTGTCAATATATTATTGCTTAAAAATCAATAGGACATTCTTCAATCTTCAAAAAGGCAACTAATTTACAAATTGCAAGGTTCACAGGTTCACACGCATCCTGGAAAAGGATTGACGACACAAAATGTTCTGGAAAATCATAAATTAAACCTTCTCATATCATATAATGTTGTTTATTTGTCATTTATCCATCTGGAATGCGTACAAAATATGAACCACATTTACCCTATGATCAGGTTAGGGATGATTAATTTCATTTAAACTATCATGAAACTTTTATTTTACCACATCAATTGAATTATTTTTGACCTGCTGTTACTGGCTTAACTACTGAATCACACAGTTAGGTCACATATTATATAAAATACACTCAACTTTGATTTTGTAACTCTGATGTGTCTCTAGTCTGTCTACAAACCACCCAATGATGAGAAAAGTCCATTCTCTGTCTTTTAACCTGCTCCACTTTTCAGAAAATGTGTGCTCAAACAGGCCGTTTGGAGATTTTCCCTTCATGACATCACAAAGGGCAGTAGCCCCTCCCCCAGGTGGGTGACACTCCCACAGTTAGGTGTTTGTTCTGCCCTCTGAGTCTGCCTTCTCACTGTAAACAACAGGACATGGAGCGAGAAAGCCCGAGCCACCCAAGCCTTTCCGTAGAGCGTGGTCAGACACAGCTCATTTACATATTTAAAGGTACAGACACAGAAACAGCCTGTTCTGAGCAGGGCTGAAATAGAGGGGTTTATAGACATGATCAAATACAGGATCAGAGTGGATTTAGAACAAGAAACTTCACAGACATGTTTTGAGGATCTGTGAGACTTATTTAAACTGCTTGAAAAGGAGGAGAATATGACATTTAAACTAGATCTAAACTTGGATAAATATGATCTGATTAAGTCTAAGCCACACATCATGTTAAAACTGGATTTTGGGATAGTATGTAACCTTTGAAAATTCACCCCATTAGATGAGGAATGAACATTTCAAATACAGGCAACCAACACAGTTTTGGGAAATCATCGTTTCCATTTTAATTAAAACCTATTTCACTGGCTTCAGGTAATTTTATACAAATGCTCTCAGGTACAAGATAAGAATCGCAGACCTCCACAGCAGAGAGCCGACAGCTTTTGGATACAGAGACCGGGAAAAACTGAGCACTACATCTTTTAAAATACAAAACAGACAAACGGATTCTTGGCTTTATAACTCTTTTTTTTTACATGAATCTAGAAAAGGTCGCAAATGTTTGAGATAGAACCAACAAACGCTAAGATCTATCTAAAACAAAAGTTATAAAATAAAGGAGTTTTCAACTTCAGTGGACATAACATTTCCCGGATCTTTTTTTTTTTTTTTTTTTTAAAAGCCGGTACACATTTCCATTTTACAGATAATGTATAAAAAAACAGAACAAAAAAAATGGTTCTAGAGACAGAAGGTAAATTAATAATTAAAAGGTCCTTTCGCAAAGATTTAAAAGGTTTCTCAGGAGCAGGTCGATGCAGGACCGAGTCGTGGTCGAAGCACATTCAAGTGAAACCTCTACCCCCCTACTCGATTTTCATCTCTGCCGTCTAACTTATGAACACAATCACGTCTCAGAACATTTCTGGTGTAATTCACACTTCATCTTGTGCGTTCGAGTTCAGTTGTGCAGTTCAGCAGAGACTCTCTTCGTGTGCATCAGAGTCACTCCATGCTGTCGGGGTCCGCCTGGGCCATGTAGGCGTCCAGCTCTGCGTCCAGGTGACCTTTGGTCTTCGACATGTAGGCGTCCAGCTGGTTGTCCAGTTGTTCGCGAGTCACAGAAGGACGGCCAATTCCCCGGCCCCGCCCACGTCCTCGACCACCCCGACCAGCGAAACCACCACGTCCACGCAGACCACCACGACCTGATTATGAAAGTAAACATTTATGAGTCCATTTTGTTTACTTAATATGATAAATTATTAACTATAAAAATATGAGAAATTAAACTTCGTCGCTCCCTCACCTCTTGCAACTCCCCCACGTGCTGCTCCTCTGATCAGTGCGCCTCCTCTGCCAGGAGGTCCTCCACGGTGGCGTCCTCCTCTACGCATCGCCAGGCGACCAGCAGAGCCACGCCCTCTCATCGGACCACCTGTGGTCATCCTCTTCCCTGTGAAACACAAAACCAAATCATCATTTAGAACACACAGTTAAAAGGGAAAGAAAATCTATAGCCTCGAGAATCAGACCCTCAGACACCCACCTCTCAGAGACAGCGCTCCCCTCATCGCTCCTCCTCTGGCTCGTCCTCGGAGGCCTCCCCTAGTCATCCCTCTCATGCCTCCTCTTCCTCCTGCAGGTCCTCCTCTCATCAGAGCACCGACTGGCCGGCCCAGCCTCGCCTGGATGTTGCTCTTCCCCAACCGTTGTTTCAAGCTCTGACAAGTTTTTAATGGCAAGCATAATTAAATCAGGCATATAAGCACAAGCTTAAATGTTGGGTCTTTGCAAGGTGTAGAATGTAGAGTCTGGTCTAGAGATGCGCTTATTGTTGAGTGTCCTGACATATCATTTGTTATGAATTGGTGCTATACAAATACAGATTAACTGACCTTACATCCACTACAAATTAAGAATGTTCTGCTGCTATATGCTTAAACCTTGAGCTTCCATCTCTCTCTCCGTGCGTTCACATCATATTCCTCTAGATCGATGCCGCTTGTTTCATTACAGTCGGTCATCTCAAAGTTTTGTAGCTTGTGACTGAGCAAACCAGGAGAGAGCGTAGTGTTTATGGCTTTGAATTTTCAATAGACTCCTAAAATCAGTCTACAATAAGTTTTATCAAATTTAAAATCTAAATTGGTGTGAAAATATGAGATTTTATCTTTCAGTCAAATCCCAACCCAATACCCTCTCAACACAACGTCTAGATGATTGGAGGTTGGATTATATCTGGTAAAAAAAAAAGTCCACGACACTCAGCCTGTTGACCTCTGACCTCACCTGCTTGTGGTTCAGAGCAGCCTGCACTGACGGCCGGTTCTCCATCTGCTGGGCCAGTCGGCGGTTACGGGCACTGGCCAGGTGCTGCTGCTGCATGGTGGCTCGAATGCTTACCGCAGCAGGCTGCTTGTTCTTCAGCATGTTAGTGAAGCTTTAGAGGTGGAAGGGAGAGAGAGGGGGGGGAGAAGGGACATACAGAGGAGGAGGAGGAAGCAGGTTCCACATCAAGTCATTTCTCACATTATGGATGCGGCCACACAGACTGTGATGGCTCTTGTCATTTCAGACTTACGTTCCATTTGTTGGCACTCACTTTCTCTCTCAATCATATCACAGATGGTTTATATTTGAATTAAGCATGTTTAATTTCAAACAAGCACAAGAAGAAACTTGAATAGAGAAGAGTGCAGAAACAGAGAAGAGAGTGCCAGAAGAGGAGCACAGTTTGCCACTTACAGGCCTCCAGCTGCTCGGCTGGGTGTCGTCGCGCTGCAGCAGCAGCAGCAGAGGCCCTGGACGTGAGGAGTGCTTGGCCACTCAGCCTCTTACAGCATGGACCGTGACGCTGTGGTTTAACCACTGAGTAAGGGGAGATGAGGGGGGTAGGGGGAGAGCTTTGTCACGTCCAAGCTAGGACTGAGCACCTTTAAGCATAGACATAGAGAGAGAGAGAGAGAGAGAGAGAGACAGGTGAGGGAGAAAAGGGAGCATGTGCTTCATTTCCGCTGGGTTGAGAGAGAAAAGTAAAGAGGCAGGAAGGTGCCCCATCTCCCTGGTTTAGCTCAAGCCTTCCTCTCCCCTGTAAAGGCTAATACTTGGATGTGTTATCAGGGAGTAGGTGCCAGGGCTTTAGTAGGACAGTGGTCCGGCCTAGCATAGGCTTACCAAGTATGACCACTACCCTTTCCCCTTGTTTACATGTGTGCACTGCTCATGCAAGACATCTGGCCCAGGAAAGCCTCCTCTGCCCCGCATTAAAACCATATCTAACCCCACACGCGTGGACGGGACAGACGTAGTTGAGTAAGCAGCGCACACACTGAGTATAGCATCCATGTCGGGTCCGGTCCCCAACAGAAGCCTTCCGTAGGGAGCACTAGAACCTTCACAAGCCAAGGCTGGCCCTTTCATCATCTGGTGTCTAACTGCTGACAGGGTGCGTGGCGCCTCACCGCTCGTTCAGGGACACCTTGGTGGTGCTTTTCAGGACCACTTTTTGGGAGGAAGGTGCACTCATTTTGACAGGTTTCGTTTGCAGGCTCCTGGAAAGAGACGGGACAGAAAATAAAAGATTTAGAACGAGGTTTGCAAAATCAGAGTCGATAACAAGCAGCATGTGAGTGGCCATTTGGGGGCATGAAACATATTTATTTTAAACTTAATTTGTACACACTACTGCAAAACAAATTGGGTGTCATAGCCTTGGAGGCAGGGGGAAAACAATATATACACATTGTGTTTATCGTATGTTATCAAATGTCAAATATAGTTCTAGTTTCCATCCTGTGATCCTGGTTTTTGGACAACCTACAGCTCTAAATCTTTGCACATCTTTATTTGAAGTCTCCGGGTTGGTTTCAGATTCAGCCATTAGAGGAATTCTTAATGACATTAATGCAGAGTGCTTCTAAATAAAACTTGTGAAGATGTCTATATCGGCTGTAAACAAAGCCATGTGCACACACAAGGCAGCGTTTCCAAAGCATCGATGTCCATGTGAGGGAAACACACATGGCTATTATTTTAGTAATGCTTTATATAACTACCTTTATTATTATAATCCCTTTCATTATTTATCTGCTTGTTTAAATTGCTCTTACTGGTATGTTTTTTTACATGTGTAGTATTTGCAAGATATTTTGGGGCACTGCATGCAGCAAAGGGCCGAGGTTGGACTCGAACCCACAGTCGCTGCAGGGGGACGTGCGACATAACCAGCAGGCTATCCAACACCGCAGATCACTTTCAGTCGCTTACATAATCTTACTATTTGGTCGCCTTGGTTCTTGTGTTTGCCTGGTTAACGTGATGGTTGGGTTTAACATGTTTGTTGGTTATTTTGTTGTTTATGTTCTTTTGCTTTGTTTTTGTAATGTTCCTGCTGTATGTCAAAGCACAATAAAAGTTATTATTGTTCAACATTTTGGGCACAAAATATTGTTAAACAAGCTGTATAAAAAAACCCAAAAAAAAAACCAACTAAAACATGCTTCGGTATCTTGTTAGGCAATCAACTTAAATTCGTAAACAGACATTCCCTCAACACTTAGAGACAAGTTTACATACCAAACTCATTCACTACAAAGCATCTAGTATCGACCATAAGGTAAAAACATCACAGGATGACGTCAGAGGTGGCAGCTGTCTGATCGTACATCATTAGTGCCACTGAAAGCGTGTCTCCTCCACCTTTAATTAAGTACTTTAATATATTAAAAACTACTCGATAAAAAAAAAGGGGGATTAGGTCAGGAATCATTTGAAACCCTCGCAAAAAAAATAAAATAAATAAAAAATAAAAAAAATAGTTCTGGTGTAAACCGGCCCAGTTTGACCGACAGAAACTATTTAGCTTAGCAAGGTAGTTTATCACCTTTTGTGGATCAAGGGACGGAGTTTACAAAGTCTAAATTAAACAAGTTTAATAAATAACCTTAAATATAACAACATTTTGTTTGCATGTATTCATTTTAATACTTACAGTGAATGTTGCGTCGGTGGAGAAAAGCCTTGCAGCTAGTCAAGATTAGCCTCGAGAGCTAGCTCGTCTTAGCACGGCGCGGGCCTGTCGACTCTCCGTATCTTCTTCTGTTTGCATAAAACGGATATTTTGAAGCTGATTTTCCAAACAGAGCGCAGTTGGAAAAACAATAAAAAATAAATAAAATGTCTAGTTAACTTCTGGCTTTATCAGAAGAAGAAAAATAAAAAAATAGCAGCAGAGACAAGGGGTGTCGTCTCTCTCTCCAAAATGGTGCTGCTAGCTGCTGAAGCGGACGGAGAAAATGGAGACGTTCTAAATGACGCTTTACGTCACCGCGTTGACGTCATTTCCGGTTGCGGCTGTGTTTATGTGTTTTTCGGTTAAAATGGCTTCAGCCGCTTTGGTGGAGACTTCTGCAGGGAAAGATGTTATCGCCGAGGGGCTGCTCGACCTCCTGAAACCAGCAATCCAGCAGCTTGACTTGCATGTACACTCAGTGAGGTAAGTGTCTGTTTTTTCTTTAATTATTATTACTGATTATTCGTGACTGACATCCGAGCAGGCGGAGCTACTGCAGCTAACTGCCTGATTGTCCCGTGACTCCATCACGGGGGTCATGAGTTCTTCATTGTTCCCCTCTGTGTTTAATCATTTACATTTAAATTTGTCATCAATTTAAGTTGTCATCACCTGCTAGATGTAATTTATTTATCTGATTTGATCAGAAATTCCACCTCTGTCACTTTGTCTCTTCTCTCTGCATGGACGTTTCAGTGGGGGGGGGATGGGACTGAAAGGGATTTAATTGATTTAAAATGTGTTGTATCAGAAGCACTGATGGAGGAACATTTTGATGGCCTTAATGTGACGTTTCTAAAGGGTCGTACATGGGATGGAGGTGTGGTTATAGCACTATTACAGGGTTGGCTGAGTCTGTGTTAGAGGGGCCCAATGTCATATCTTTTAATGGGGCCCAGAAACTCTGTCAGCGCTCCTGCTCCTCTGTCTTTAATTGATTCATAAACCCTGTATCTGCTCATCTATCCTCCCCTTAAAGCCCCCTGCCACTCAATGCCCCCTGCATTGGTTATGGTACGGTAAACCCCTTATTGCAGTGGTTCTCAAACTTTAGACCGCATACCACCAATGAAAATATTTCTCCAAGTACCACTATTATGGTAGATGTTAAATTACACTGTAGGCCTGTTTCTACACACATTTCATGCAAGAGGCAAATGAATTCATAAAAAGAATATTATTTATTATTGACTGCTGGCAGCCACACTGCAGGCCTACTAAGGGTTAGTGCTACAACTTACACACACACACAAAAGTGCAGAACAATAAAAATGAAAACTTTACACCAACAACCTGTTTGGAAATATTTAGTCTGCAGTGTTTCCCACACAAACACGATACCTGGGCCCAAGTATATTTCCGACCTATTCTCATTTAATTTTTCATTTATTCATAAAATTGCTGCATTTTAAAAATGTTAATGTACAGCTGCTTGCTGCGGATTGTGTGCTGAACTCCAATAAATAACAGAATATCTGTTCATGAGAATATTCTGTTATTTATTTATTCTGTTCATGTAGGCCTACAGCTGCTTGCTGTGGTTTCAGGACTGAACTATAACGGAATATCGAGTGGAACTTTTTCAAAAAGCGAGGCGTACTCCTGTTGTTGTTTATGTCTGTGCGCGAGCATAAATTGAGCAGATTATAGTTGTTTGTTGCAAAAACTAGATTCATTTAGAGGGGAAACACATTTGATATAAATACAACCCAATAGATACAAGCTAGATAAGAGTACGACAAAAAAATAAATTGTTGTTTTATGCTGAACGGGTTTGTTTTTTATATTGTTGAGCTTTCTTTGCGTACCACCACAGGGAGCTCCCCGTATTATAGTTTGAGAACCACTGCCTTATTGCATTTCCACAGGCAACCATTCCCTTACTTGGTACAAGTGATGTAAGCAGGTAAGCTGATAGGTGCATCAGCTAAGTAATAGTGTGACATTATAGAAGGCACCCATCAGGGTTGGATTGGTAACATAAGGGTAGCAACAAAGTAGGAAGTACAGATCGTTTTTTGTCACCATTCCCAACTTTTAGCTGGGGAAACGCCAAATGAATGTGTACCATACTTAACTGAACTGAACTGAACAGGACCACTTGGTGGAAGCGGAGCTTTAAAGATGCTACAATTCTGATAGATAATGTGATTATTATCTTCTTTACAGAGAAAGCCAGGTGGAATTAAGAGAACATATAGACAATCTTGCAACAGGTAAAATGACTCGGGATTAATTAATTTACTTCTATCTTGCATTTCATTTTCTTTACAAATACGTGTATGAAGGTGATGAAATACCTTTTGCTGATCACTGTGTGTCTTGTGTTGTTCATTCTCTGCAGAGTTGTGCAGGATAAATGAGCATCAGAAGGTGGCGTTAGACCTGGACCCCTATGTGAAGAAGCTGCTGAATGCCAGACGGAGAGTCGTGTTGGTAAACAATATTCTGCAGAATGCACAGGTCAGTGACGAGCTCGGGGCTTCTAAAGCTGCTGCTTTAATCAGTATTTTTAATAACAACAACTGGAGGTCTTCACCAACACTGCAGCTACCCCTTAATTGTGACAGCTTTTTTGGAACGGGCTGTTTTCATAGCCGGAAAACTCTGATTTCATTACGTTGGAGCGGCAAGCAGCTTTTTTTTTTTTTTTTCAGAGAAAATGTTGTGATCCCCTGTTTTCCCTTTCTGCTTTCAGTAGGAGACAAACAGTGAGAGACGAGCTGGGGAGCATATTTGAACAATTAGATGTAGACCAAAAACAGGCACTAAAGAGAGTAGATTAAAGAACTCAAACTCATCAGCTGGACACTGTTCTGCTGCCATCTAGTGGCTCAAACAGGTAGTTACGCTGCTCTACGCAAGAAGCAAAAGGCACTGTCAAAATGTTTGTCCCAGTGGTGTTGCAGCATTGCAGAAGCAAGAGACGCGCCTGTAAACAAACGGTGCAAGCTTCCCATGCACCCTTTTCGAACACAGACGCTGTTACTCCACTGCCAACTCTCTGCAGAACAACTTCACCTCATCATTCCTCCTCCGTTTTGTTTATTCACAGAAGGCAAATGCTGAGCTGTAATTAAAAAGTAGAAACTGTGTTTAAGTGGCACAGTTGTTGAAGAACTGAGTGCGATATGAAAAATTACCTCATGATCATGGATGCACCACTGCTGACTTTTACTGCCGTTGTATCTGTAGCCCCTTTTTAAAGTGTGCGGTTCTGAATTCACTTCGCCTTATGGGGTTTGCGAAAGCTCCGGGAGGCGCATGGTGTGTGAACACACAGCGGGAGCTTCACGTGCAAACAGACACAGCTCTGATGTTACACCCCCCACCCCCCATTATGCCTCTTTTATTACCTCCCATGACGGATCAGGGGTTTAACAACCAGTCTCCATCCATGCGATACATATTGCACATTACAGGGGCTTAAGTATCCCGCCTTCAGCCCGGAATCTGTAAGTGCCAGGTGTTCACTGTTTTACTGCTCCAACTATAACGTTACCACAGACACAAATGTTTAAGGATTACTACTTATATAACCTAAAGCCAAAAGCCACACCTCATCACTATACTGCTTGGACTGCTAGTGTTATTGCTACAAATAACCTGCTCGTCAAGTTGAACATAATCTAAATATTGTGTCTCCAGGAACGTCTAAGGCGACTCAACCACAACGTGGCAAAGGAGACGGCACGCAGGAAGACCATGCTGGAGGCGTCAGGAGTGTTCACCTCCCGCTCCCCCAGTAAACCCTGATCCTCCTCCTCTTCTTCCTCCTCCTCCTCCTCCTCCTCCCGATCCATGCAGCAGATTCTGTGAACTGTCCTGACCAGCACGCAATCATCAATACAGGAAACTGAAACACGAGGAGGAGGAGGAGGAGTCTTCCTCTGACATTTAGTTAGCTGTCTGTCTGATGACATCCTGCACTGCTTTGTCAAAATAATAATCCAGGCTGTCAGCTGCTTAGCACCATGCTGCTGCACTTAGTTTAATGTCTAATCGTGTGGAATAATTTGACATGGGACATTTATTGTATGTATTTATTAGAACAATTCAAATACACGGCTTCCAGGGAAAAGATCAATAATTCTAACCATGCGTAAAATGTGAATAACATCCCTCAGTTTGCAGGATCGATGGCAACACTCAGTATGAGTAATCACATCGAGCATAATAATTGATCCTTGTTCCTCGACTCTAATCGGTCCCTTTCTTTTTGAAATGCTCGTTTACAAATGTGATTTTGATATTTCTTTATGAGGTGAACGTTAAAGAGGCCGTTTCTCTCCGTCACTTAGCATCGGCTTCGAGATAAACACAAACCTGCAGATTTTTCTAATCTGCTTTACCGTCTTTCACCGTCCAAGACAACAACAAGCAAACACAGCATCATTAGCACACTGAAAGGAAAATGAAGATGGACAAACATCAATGAGAGCACTGGGAGGTGATGGTTTAATTTACCATGGTTAACATACTCTTTGGGGTTTGCTGCACTTGTACTGGTGTTGGTGTTTTGTTTCCACTGTTGTTTACATTTCTATAACGGCTGAACCAACTAAAAGATGTTTTTGTGTAAATGAGATTCAAACCTTTAACACCAGTGTCATCGCTGGATGCAGCATTGATAATTCATTTAGTTCCACCAGTGATTCACATAAAGGCTGTCAAATAAAATGTTGTTCTTCTCAATGTAAAAGGATACAATCTCCATTATTGTAATGATTTGAAAGTATCCAAAAATATCCAGACTTTATAAAAACCTTGGGCTCTTCTGTCCTATTTTTAGCCAAAAGCAGCAGGGAGCAAAACATGCTGCCACTGACACTGCACACTCTTTAATTAAGGCCATTCAAAACAAAAATAGACATTTAGTGCGCAGGGCTTCTATAGTTATTTTGCTGTGGTATCACAACAGGTTTTATTTTGACTGTAAAAATATCTACATTCTAAATTCTGGTATGCAAGACTCACATTTTTTTTTTTAAATCCAGTCTGAGAACCTAGACCGGATAGATTATGTCTCCTGCACTTGTGAGAGTGGTTTCGGGTTGTTTTTTTTGTATGATATCCATTGCTTGTGATAAAAGTTAAATTAAAAATTAAACGTTAACTTCAGGTGTTGTGTGTTCTGTGTTCTGTGTTCTGTGTCCTGTGCAATAATTTTCATAAGTCTTTTATTAGTCGCCATGCAGATAAAAAGAAAGACAAAACCTGTAGCCGAACGATAAAGCTGAGGCATAACTCGTGCATTTCCCGATTGATCTGGAAGTGTACGTTTATTTGGGGTTTTATTGAAGAAAAAAAACGAGTTCTCTAATTTTTTTTAAAAGTTGCGAGGGATACATTCTCTGCAAAGTTTTGTCAGTTTTTGGAAATGAGCTGTATGGCATGTTCACTGTTCACAGAAGAATATTCAGAACCCTTGCTCATATGAGCTCCAAAACCATTTCTCCCTCCTGCGGTAAAAAGTAAACCCATAGACTGATATACTCTGACCACTGTCCTGCATGAGAACACCAAAAAACAACAACTGGAGACATGATGCACAGGGTTTTTTTTAACACTCTTTAAGTGATAGTAAAAAACAACATGACTTATTGCATTCAGTTAAATACAAAGGCGTAATGCTATGAGAGTTTCAGAAACAATTTTGCAAAAGCATCAAGTATACAAAATTAAAATTGGATTAAACGTTTGGCTAATCTTTTAAACTCTTAATTTAAAGAAATATTTCACATGTGGCCCTGTAATCAAATCGTCTTCCACAGAAAGGGGCAAAACAAAATCATGAATAGCTGTCCTCAGAAGACCACAAGCATATATTTTATTATAATCATGTGTCAGTCCCAATATTACCACCCTGCATGATTTAATTAACAAAGGAACAGTTTCAGGTATTTTCAGATGCTTTGAAATAAATGTGAAGTTTCTTTTGTAAATTTGATTGTCATCACACATAGGCTAGTTTTGATTACAAGATCTAAAATGTGTTTTTTTTTCTACTTTTACAATTAAAATAATTTAATTTTAACTCGTTTTAATTCACTATAAAGAGGATTTACAACTAAGAAAGAAACGAGAGAAAGAAACACGGAGTTAGATATGTTACAAGAGTCGAGTGTTGCTCAAATAACAGTTCGTGTGTGTGTGTGTGTGTGTGTGTGTGTGTGTGTGTGTGTGTGTGTTGGAGAGAGAGAGGGGGGGGCGCGCTAATCTCAGCGGCGCCACCTTAAAAAAACAGTCTCGCGAACCTGTCAATCAAGACGAACCAGACAGACCCTGGCTAGCGGCCCTGCTGTGAGAACCGCCCTCTTATTGGCTGAGCGTCGGTAGACACTGTGAGACCCCGCCTCTCATTGGCTGCAGCCTGGCGAGACACCAACGCGCACGACGTCTCCCCCTCTATTGTTATTGTGGCGTGCGCGCGAGAACGAACGGACAGGATGCACGAGGAGACAGTGAGGCTGATAAAACGTTAAAAAAAAAAACAAAAAAAACCCAAAACAACACAACACAGAGAAAACATCAAGCTACGTGAACGTTAGCGTGCTGCATCGGAGACGTTCACAGCTAACGTTAGCATCTGCGGTGAATTCAGGTCTTGGTTAAAAAAAACGTAAAAACGAGCTCCTGTCTTTTGAGCACACAACGTTACGGATCTGTCTGCAACACTTGAGACGATCTTTCAGCGCAAGTTCCCCCTCTCCTCTCCGGCTGATGTGTAAGTACGAACTGTTTATCTCTTCCAGCTCTACAGGCAGACTAAATAACGAGGAAAAACACGAGGAAACACACATGAAACCACATAAAACACACTGCTGTCTTCTGGATTTACCCCCAGAATCCACCCTGTGTCTGTTTTAACACCCCCCTTTTTTTAGCTTCCTGCTTCATTTAGACGTGTAACACTTGAAGTAGTCTTATACATTTTCGTTTAAAAAACAATTTGATGTTGTATTTTATGAGGTGGTCCTTGAACACGTTGAGACAGCAGACTCGGTGACGCATGTTAACCCATACCGTGATGTCAGCGAAGTGAACGTATGGGTTGTTTAAGGTAACAGCAGCATTCAGCTCTCATTTTATACCTGAGAAATCACTCTGACTGAAGTTTAAATTGTGAGGAAGCGCTGCCTTGAGGGTGTGTATTATGTGGTTGTAGACACCAGGAGCCTGAAGGTATGATGAGGATAATGATGATGAACAGTATGTTTAGACAGGGACATATGAAGGTGGGGTGTGTGTGTGGGGGGGTTTTGATTGGATGTATGCAGCAACAGTTACCTGTGACTGTCAGATTAAAGGCAGCTTGTTAGAATAGAATAGAGTAGAATAGAAAACTATCATTGGCATTATAAGATTGTATAACGAAATTAGAAAGTGCATAAACACAGATGCGTCCAGCTGCAAAAAAAAATACAACAACTTGCTCTCAATAATGTATATTACACAGTAAGAAAAGTAACTTGCCACAAGTAAAAAAAAAAAAACGTATATATTTCTATATTGCACATGCAGAAAAGTATATATTGCACAGGTAGAGAAGGTACAGGACAGGTAGGAAATATTTATTGTACATATTGCACATTAGGAAATTATATTGCTAAGGAATGTGTTGCACAATTGATTTTGGTTTTGCACAAGAAGAAGTAAAGGAGGAGTAGAAGAGGAGGGATGATGCACTTGTGTGTGTGTGTGTGTGTGTGTGTGTGTGTGTGTGTGTGTGATGGAGTTGGGGGAGGTGGGGTCAGTCCATGTTGGAGTGCAGTACGTAATGTATTAGTTATTGTACTTTAAGAAATAATACCATTGCTACAGGAAATTTGCCGTGTGCTTTAGCGTAGCAAAAAAAAAAAAAAATCTCACTGTGCGATATTTGTGGTTAAAAAGGTAGTTTTTAAAATATTTATTAGCGATGTACCGATTTGGGAAAATCAGGGCTGATGCCGATACCGATGTTGGAAATAATAATTTAGCCGATTCCCATACCGACGTTTGTTTCAGGACTTCTTTTTGTGTAGGACTCCCACAATGCCGACATTTTCTCTCATGTTCGAACATGAAAACAAGTCCGAGTTTATCCAACAGGTGACTTCATCGACCCAATAAAAACCTCTTCTCTGAATCTGTACTTATGTGTACTAGATGCCATCATTAAATTGATTTGGCACAACTAACAAACATACATAGGCTACTGAAAACAATAAGCATAATGTTTAAATGTGCAAATACAATCGGTTAAACATCAGTATCGGCCATTATGTTAAATGTGACTTTGTGACCCTCCACAAGCGTCGTGGTTGGCCAAACATCCAACCAGTCTCTAAATAAACGCCGGCTACTTTATTCCAAAGTTGATTCAGATAAAAGAAAGCTTGACCACCAAGTGGTTACCCGCTTTCCCCCGTTCTTTTGAGAAGCACTCGCCCCCGCTAAAGTCATCACAATCATCAGAGAGATGTCGGTCCGTCTGTTTCAACCCACCCGCCCCCCCCAATGAAGTTAGTGTGATTAAACAGCACTGTAAGTTCCCTTGCATTTTCATATCCATGCAGACTCCTCAAAGAATAAATATATTGGTTAATAACGTTGTTATATAAGCCACTCTAAAAGTAATGCCTGAATTGTCCACCCTCTTAAACTGGTTCTCGATTTGTTTCATTAATCTGACATCGATCAGGCTCGTAAGTCAAACGACAAATCAGAGCTTTCCGTGTTTGTGTGTGTTTAGTTTTAAAATGAAACCTCCAAACAGACGGTTTATAAAGGTGTTCGAATCAGCTCCACCTTTAGAAACTCTGAGGGGTTTGATGTCTTTCTCCTCTTTTTCTAGAGTGTCTTATTTTCTTGTTTTGATCTATCGTCGTTCCCGGTGTGTGGAGAATCTTTCATGCACGTGTCGTGTTTTGGACTTTTCTTAGAAGACAGTGAAGGGGCCCCGATGAATCTGCAAAGATCGCCATAATGGCCGTTCTGCGGTGCTGCTTTTCGTATTGACTGAGCAAAGTAAAGCCCCCTAACCCAGCACTCGCATGAAGCGAGAAGAAAAACGCTGCATGTCCGTCCTGTCTCGGCGACAACAGTCTGTTGACAACGCTCTCTCCTCGTTGAAAACAATTGGAAAAAAGACGCTGGTGGACACGGGGCCTAAAGCGGTTTAAATACACACACTCCTGAAGATTTCTAGAGAACTCCTGAAGATTTCGAGAAGACTTCAGACAGCCCGCCCCCGCCTCTCAGCCATGACGTAAACAAACACACCCAAGATGGCAGAGGAGACACAGAGTCTGACACTTTAATGACAGTATTTTTGCCTTTGTGACAAAGTTATGTGTAGTTGGAGGTTTTCACAGTTCAAACCACAGAGGGGAGGAGAACAACGCCGGTGAGCAGAAAACAAAATGAAGCGGTTTCACGACCTGCATTGTGCGCTGGTCGTTCATTCACACGTCGGCTCAGCCCCGACATCGTGCTGTCATTTTACAAAGGAGGGCTAGCAGAAAAAAGTTCCTGGTAAAGTTGAGGTGAAAAATTCAACTCACGCCGAAGATTTTGGAAAACTTTTAGGATCTTTGTGCACGTGTGAAAAGGACTTTAGTGTGACCCAGGGAGCCACAGAGGCTACAGTTACCGAAAAATATTTTGAAATGATGCTTAATTTTTAAGACGCCTGTAAGTCAGAGAAATCTATAACGACATGAACTGTTACTCAGCACATGCACCGCCGCTTTAGATGTTTAACGTAGAAAATCACCAAGTCAGCTGCTTTGATTTGACTTAATTACGAGATGTCAAGTTTGTTCTCACCTCCCGTAATGTCTAACATTTGTCGGATTTGCCCAATATGTTGGTATCCACTAATCCCCGGTCTCCCCGCTCTTACAGGGACGGATTCAGAGCTGGGCCATCATGATGCCGGTGAACTTTCTGGTCACTCATTGGCTGACCAACTTAACACCAGGTAATACACACAAAGCAAACATATTAAATGAGAGAAATACAGAGTGTGTTTACTCCTCTTTATGTGACTATAGCCGTTTTCACATATGCACTCCGGATAATATCTAGATATTTACAGGAGATTCTCCCGACCTAGCCGTTCACATATGCTCCTCACGGCGGGGGACTATCCCTGTCAGAGGGGGAGGGGGAGGGGGGGCCTATTGGCTCGAGTTGAAATCTCCGGAGTATATGCTGCCGCGTTCAGACATCAGCTCACTCGGACTTTCTGCGGAAATAATACTCAGAGTCTGGCAGGAGAAACTCCGGGTAAAGACAGAGCGCAAAAATGCGGGTGTTTGCGTTCACACGAAAGTCCCTCCAGGTAACCAAATCTCCAGAGTTTTTCAGGAGATTTCTGTATGTGTGAAAAGGGTTTATGATTCTCAGAGGAATTAGAACAACTTTGACCAATCAGTAAGATGTGTAGAAAGTGAAATGATAAAGTGACCTTACTATATGATCAGACATTAAGGAAACATGCTCTGTTGAAGTGCTGGCTTCTCTGACAACAATGCAGCAGCCAGTATGTCCTCCTTCTAACTTTAGATTCTGCTCCTGAATGCTCTGGATTTGTTTGGACCAGAGAAGGTCGGCGGTTTAAAGGCACCCCCCACATGGCTGTTTTGGACGCCCCTCGGTTTGCCAGATATGAGAGCAGTTATCAGGTCAAACCAACAGGTGTTGCAGCGATGGAAGCGGGCAAGAGAAGTGGTTCAGATAGAAGTGATTGTACCCGACCTAAAAAGCCTCTGCATGTTTCTAATAAGCTCCACGAGCAGAAACGTGCTCAAACTAGGATCAATATTGGAGATGCTTTTGAAAAATGGAGCGAGGTTAGAACTTACATGTTTTCATTTCCAATCTGGCAAGCATGAAATCAAATCTGCACTTTGGATTTGAATTGTGTCTCGAGTGAGATGATCTAACATCTGATTGGCTGGTCTGGTTTCTGGATAAGATGAGCCATGAGGCTGCTGTCCAGTCTAAACTGCCGTCTGGTTATTTAGCTGCAGCACAGATGAAATACCCTTTATGATGTATAACGTCATTTATAGATCTATTATATTATATTATCCATGATAAGCCCGTTTAACATCCAGTTCACTGAACAAAGGCAGAATCTCAAGGTTGGTCTGTTGTTTGAATCTCGCTGTGCTGCTTTGTTGTCTTATGAAAACTGGCTTCCTTGTTGAAAGGTCAGCGTGGCAGGAACCTCCACATGGAATAAATCAGAGTTATTCTTGGCTGCATTTTTAAAGGCTTTATGACATGTTCTTCAATGCAGATATGATGCAAATTGTCCTAAACACACAGGTGATGTTGATCCTACAGATCTTAAGGTGTAGTTTGTGTGTTATTTGTGAGAGTGTTTCTCTCTCTCCTCGGGGCTTTGATGCTAACAGAAAATGATGATGTCTGCTCGATTTATTTAAGACACACAGTTTGTAACTCTTAGTTTTGAGAGGAGGAGCAAACATTGTGCAAATATAATTGACAAGAGAAGACAATAATCAAAATGAACCTGCATCACATGTTTTACACAGTTTGTTTTTCCTGTGATGTTTCAGCGTAAAAAAAATCAAACTGCACTTTGGATTTGAATTGTGTCTCGAGTGAGATGATCTAACATCTGATTGGCTGGTCTGGTTTCTGGATAATAATAATCAAAATAAACCTGCATCACATATTTTACACAGTTTGCTTTTCCTGTGCTGTTCCAGCGTTCTGCAGCAGCTTTATTCTGTGGAATCTTTTCTGATGGAAATGTTTGCAGCATTTTGAGAGAAACGTTTCGAGCCACTCTAGCCCCTCTGCTCTTGTCATCCATCGTACTTCCATTTCTCAGATCCTAATAATATTTTTAATAGCCAACAGGGTTTGAGGGGCGCCGGTAGCCTTGTGGTTAATGCGTGCACCACATGCATGGAAGTTGTAGTCCTCCAAGCCAGCAGCCCGTGTTCTAATCTTTTCCTGCATGTCATTACCCTCTTTCTCTCTCGCCCTGATTTCTGACTCTATCAGCGTACATTTCTAAAAAAGCACAAAAATAAACCTTAAAAAAAAAGGAAATATCTGTCACCCGCTATTTCCACATGCTCCATGCACACTGCGGTCCGTCAGCGCCAGGCACCATGCCGCCGTTCGCTGCCACTCCAGTCACTGATTGCGTTTCAACAGCAAACGCTGCGCCCCGTCTCTGGAGCGTGCCAGCAGCGCCACTACGCTCTGCTCCGTTTTAAATACGCTGCGGGTCTATTTTTTATAGACTACGCTGCAGGCACGCGTCAAGCGGGACAGAATATGACAACTCGGACAGGAAGTCAGAAAACGAAACACACGTCAGGTAAATTTCAAAATAAAACACAATATACGTACTCACGATCCTATTTTTCAACACTTTATCAACATTACGTCAAACGCGGCACCGAATGACCAACAAATCATCCTCAGAAAGACAGAGCAACATGTTGTAGTTCTCCTGTGAAGTGTGTACAGGTTGCTCATGGTTGCGCTCACGTTCCAGAAAGTAGGGCAGGGCGCGCTGTCTGAAGGGGCCAAACCGTGGCACTGACAGAACGTGGCGAGCATGGACTATGTGGACATTGGGGGTCAGGATGTGAAATCCACACCCTGTCAGGTATTTACTAGTTTACATGTGTTTCCTAACGGTCCTCTCTCTGGTGTCTGCAGCATCATGTCGGTGAATCCTCCCAGCAGCAACGACGCCTGCCTCAGCATCGTCCACAGCCTCATGTGTCACCGGCAGGGCGGGGAGAACGAGGGCTTCGCCAAGCGGGCGATCGAGAGCCTGGTGAAGAAGCTGAAGGAGAAAAAGGACGAGCTGGACTCGCTCATCACCGCCATCACCACCAACGGCGTCCACCCGAGCAAGTGTGTGACGATTCAGAGGACGCTGGACGGACGCCTGCAGGTCATTTTACCTCCATCAGTCAACAAATAGAAATCTTCTAAGTCTACTTTATCCTTCAGCTTTAAGATGTAAACAGTTTTTTCAGATTTGACTTAAACGTCACGGCAACATGGCCGCCGAGGCACGGGGGTACGGCTTTACAGAACTAGCCAGTTATCTCATATTGGTAATGTTTGAAATGACTGCTCAGGCTAACAGCCTGTCTTAACAGCACGCGACGCGAGCGTCAGCGACAAAATCAGCCTGATTATATTGTTTCCAGTTGGAGTGTCCTAACTGCCCGTGAGTGGTGCAGTGTGACACAGAATCCAACAAAGCGCTCTGTGGATGGATAAATCGACTGAAGAGACAGCGGCACCGTTTTTCCCCCGACGCCCCGTTTCTATCTTCCTCTCTGTCGCTTGCATAGAGAGACGAGGAATGAGGAAGGAGGGGGCTCTACACGGCACTGACACTCGCTTTTCTCACTCAGTGCAGCTTGTCCACTTGTTGTACAAAGTGGAGATAACGATGCATTAATAATATCAACATCCATGACTGAAATGACCTTTGACTTGTGTCGACAACACCCGAGAAAACTTTTTTTCCTGCTCACCGTGAGCTGGTTATTGACGATCCTTTGAGTGTTGTGCTGCTCCTCAATACAAAGCACCACACTTCAGTTTGTCCACCTTCAACACAAAAGCTCTAGATGTTAGGGGTGGGAATCACCAGAGTCCCCACAATACCATATTATCGACACGATGCGATTCTATTGCAACAATTTAGCAAAATACTGCGATTTGCAAAACAATATATTGCGATTTAACTTTTTGAACTGCATATTATGTCCACTACACTAAACTAAATCAAGAACCGTTTTGTCAAATAAGAAAACATCCTCAGTCTGTTCATCTCACTTCTTCACATCTTTTTATTTGTATTTCAGTCTAATTGAACTTGAACATGAATTTTTAACAATACAACTTGTTCAAAATGAATCGTGCAAAATTTAAAAAGGCATATCTAAAATATCATATTAAAAATATCGATACTTGGCTGCCATGAGACGAGATAATATCGCCACACAAAATATCTTAATACTATACTGTATCGATGTTTTACCCCACCTCTACTAGATGTCATAATGTTTGCGAGGGGAAACTGAAAGACAAAGAGAGAGCGAGCGCGTCGCAGAGTGAACATCCCTGCAGATATTCTTCAGATTGAGATGTAACGTTAGGCTGTATCGTTATCGTGTCATCGTTGTCTCATGTTTAGCAGCTTGACGGGATGCAGAAATTCATCTAACCCAAGAAAACTAAAATGTGTTGGGATACATTGATGCACAGATTTAGTGCAAATATAACTGTATGACTTTTGAATGTGTTAATTAAAAAGTATTTTTGTAATGAAAAATATGTCTCATAGAAGCTCTTGTTATCGGGAGCTGTCAGTTATTGTGCTGAAGAACGACTTGTTCTGATGTTGTTCTCTCTCCCCTCAGGTGGCGGGCAGGAAAGGCTTCCCTCACGTGATTTACGCACGTCTGTGGCGGTGGCCCGACCTCCACAAAAATGAACTCAAGCACGTGAAGTTCTGCCAGTACGCCTTCGACCTGAAGTACGACAACGTGTGTGTGAACCCCTACCACTATGAGAGGGTGGTGTCACCAGGCATCGGTACGTCCCGATCATCCCGATCAGTATCGTTACTGACGCTTCATTCGCTGAGCGACTTTTCATTTTGTGCTCTTTGTGTCTCCTCTGACAGTCGGTCTCAGCCTTCAGAACACAGGTGAGTTCTCCTCTTCAGCAGCGCTCCGTCGTTTAAAGGATAAGGTACCACTGCATGCCCTGGTTCCTGTAATCGCTGTCAAGAAAGCTGCACAAGTCAAATACCGCTGTAAACAATTAGATACAAAACTCCTAGAGGGAGCTGAGTGTGTGAACGTAACTCCTCCTCCTCCTCCTTCAGCAGCTCCAGTCGGGCTCATCAAAGAGGAGTACATCCATGACTGTATACAGATGGACCTCCCGCCCGGCATGCCTCTGTCAGAGCACCAAGCCGCCATGAAGTTGCCCCCCCAGGACCACTACGGCCAGCCCCTGCCCCCGCCACAGCTGCCCTCTGAGCCCCACGGACCCCCGCCCATCAGCAGATACACCAACCTGCCTGTCTCACCCAAAGGTCAGTGCTGCGATATCTTTGAATTTTACTTCATCAGACAAAAGTCAGGAAGTTCAAGCCTAAACTGATGTGCCCCTGTGACCCCCCCATTCCCCACCACCCCCCAACCCCTTCCCTCGGTGTCAGGCTCTGGACCCATGATGCCTCTCCAGGGGGGTCACAGTGATGGCCGCCTCCAAACTGCGTCTCCACAGGCTCAAGTCATGACCCCGACACCTCGATCTCCGACCCCGACCCAGCCATCCCCTCACCAGCAGGCTGCACAGCAACAGTCGCAGCCCCCCCACCAACAACAACCCCCCCACCCTCCTCCTCACCCCCACGGGCAGAACGGGTACAGCAGCAATAAGCACTCTCAGAGCCAGGCGGCCTTCCACAGTGAGTCCATGCAGACACTGAGTGATTATACACACATTATCATTTATTAGATAGAATATAACTGAATCCTCTGTTTCTCCAGCAGTGTGGACAGGCAGCAGCACAGCCTCCTACACTCCCATAGGACCCCAGCAGAACGGACGAGCTCACCAACAGCCGCCCCTCCATCACCAAAACCACCACTGTAAGAAATATTTGTTGCAGTCCTGTGGTTGGAATGAAATAATTCAGATGAATTTACGACGTCAGAGTGTCAACATGATCAAATTAGAAGAGCGTCATCGAGGGAAACCCAAAAACCACAAACTCTCTTCTGAAGTCATTTTAAAATAATCCTCTCACACTTCCTCTTTCAGGGTCTCAGCATCACAGCTCCACCTCCTTCCCTCCTTCTGTGTCCAATCATCCAGGTAACACACGACTACACTGTCACACCTGATCTTACCTGAACTCTGCATGTTCATTTCACTGTTTGGAGTCACTTGTACCCTGATGAAAGGATAAGTGCTCAGTGAAGACACCCCTATATCCTACTGATAAGTTACATTACCTACCCGAAGGCCTTTAGTTGCCATCGCAACCAACACAGGGTTGACTATATGTCTTAAATCGACCTGTTGCTCACCATTGCTCAAGAATTTTTGAGTTTATGACTCATGTGCTTCTAGGAACGGATTTAAAATGTTTTTTTTTTTTTTTGTCATTTGAGTGAAATTTAACCTGGATTTTCAGAGAGGGATTGTACATTCATATTGATCCTGCAACGGGTGTAACATCAGTGTCCCAGTCTGTGACTTCACATTGCATTACGGTGTTGAAAAAAGCCCGCCTTGTAGAGAAACAGCTGGAGCTCCACACACACACACACACACACACACACACACACACACACACACACACACACACACACACACACAGTCAGACGTGAACACACACACACATACACACACACAGCACTGCTCTGCTGATCCCATCTCGCCTCGGTAAAGACTGTGTTACTACTGACACAAAACCTGTAAACAAGCTTTGGTCTGCAGTAGATCCGAGTTTTTATTTAGCCGTCAGCCGCTCACACAGTTTGTGGTGTCTTCTCTGCAGGTCCAGAGTTCTGGTGCTCCATCTCGTACTTCGAGATGGACGTTCAGGTTGGCGAGATGTTTAAGGTTCCCTCCAGCTGTCCCGTGGTGACTGTGGACGGGTACGTCGACCCGTCAGGAGGCGACCGCTTCTGCCTCGGCCAGCTGAGCAACGTCCACCGCACTGACGCCAGCGAGAGAGCCAGGTGTGTGAGGAAAAGACCCCTCCAACAACTCATTCATTTATTCATTCACGCAGCTGACGTACGCTCTTGTTTTTGGTCGTTTTGAGGAACCGGAAATCTGTTCCTGATGCTTCTTCTGTTGTGTTACAGGTTGCACATCGGTAAAGGCGTGCAGCTGGAGTGTCGCGGTGAGGGCGACGTGTGGATGCGTTGTATGAGCGACCACGCCGTGTTTGTTCAGAGTTACTACCTCGACAGGGAGGCGGGCCGAGCGCCAGGTGACGCTGTTCACAAGATCTACCCCGGCGCATACATCAAGGTCTGAATCCAGATCCTAAATCACTGACGATCTGTTTGTATTCTCTGTAACCGCTGTGTTTATGTGAGGACACCGTCCAAACCTAACAAGTCACACTGAATGAGTGATGCTCAGCTGCACAGAGGTAGCCCTCAATGTGACCCTTCTGTCCAGCTGTTAGCATGCAGCTGTTGAATAAAGCGATTGCTGTGTGTGTGTCTGTCAGGTGTTCGACCTGCGACAGTGTCACAGACAGATGCAGCAGCAGGCGGCGACCGCTCAGGCTGCAGCAGCTGCTCAGGCGGCCGCTGTAGCAGGAAACATCCCCGGTCCAGGCAGCGTCGGAGGCATCGCTCCTGCAGTCAGTAAGTGCCTTTCACATTTTGTTCTTATGTCAAAGATTAAAACATGTACGGGTGAATACAGAGGAAGGTTCAAAGCAGAGTGTGATGTTTCCTGTGCATGACTCCGACTGTTGTTAGACACACACACACTGACAAGCGGGGTTGCAGCCCCTAAAAGAATCTTTTTCATTTGTCTCATTTTGTGAAATAAATCGTGAGGGGATTGTATCGTGAGTTGAGTGAATCGTTACATCCTTACTGCTGATGGGTTGTGTTATGGCACAACGGCGCGTTTCATTCTGTCGCTTTAGTTTTCCGTGTTTATAACCAAAGCCGACAGAGGGTTGTGAACTTTAATACTTGCACTGCAGACAAAAAAATCAGAACACTTCCAATCCCCAAATCTAGTTTTACTAGTCTCTAATGCAAGAACCCGTAAAAATAGATTAGCCACGCCCTAAATCCTCCCCTGATGTATCGACTAGTTGACTCTAAATTGGACCATAATTTAGAAATTGAGCATCATACTGTATCGTAGAAGACTTGAAAGTAGAGATTAAGATCGTACACTCTTAAGGAAAATATAAATCCTACTATCATTCTGGCTCTCTCGCGTTCCGTCAGGTCTGTCTGCAGCAGCGGGGATCGGCGTGGACGACCTGCGGCGGCTCTGCATCCTGCGGCTCAGCTTTGTGAAGGGCTGGGGACCTGACTACCCCCGGCAGAGCATCAAACACACCCCCTGCTGGGTGGAGGTCCACCTGCACCGCGCTCTGCAGCTTCTGGATGAGGTGCTGCACACGATGCCTTTAGCCGACCCGGGGCCTGCTAATTGAGGACCAAGATCACGTTCAGAACCCCCGATCTGGATCCTCTGAATGTGCACACAGACACACATTTTAGCTTCAGGCCAAATAGAATGAAAAAAAAAACAAACAAAGAAAAATCAATCAAAAACACACCGAGATCCTGCTCGTAACAATCAATGCACACACATGCACACACACACACTGTAACCAAAACGTCTGCAGACGCGCAGACATAAGAGTGCTGATGTCTTTGGGACATTTTCTTTCGCTTTACAATCCAAACTCAAACAGAAGGGAGTCACGTCCCTGAAGGTTAAACTTTGGAGTTTGAGTTCTGACCAATCGAAAGACGTTTGTATGCACTGTAGAAATCCAGGGATGTGTTTCAGAAATCCAGTTCCTCTGTATGCAATCTGGATTCCCCTCTAATCGCTCTGCACATTCACTCATGAAAAACACACACACATGTAAAAAAAAGAAAAAAAGAAATCATGCACGATTAAAACACTCCAGACAGATAACTGCTTACCTCTGAATCATGCTGTCAGTAACTCTCCTTATCAGCAGCAGAACTGATGTAGAAGTTTGGATTATTATGGAAACCAGTGTAACGTCATCTCTGTGCTCGTACTGTGCTCTTCACTGTTATTGCTCTAACTGTTAGCTTCGATAGCTGGTTAGCCCTCCTATTACGCTTAGCTCAAGCGATATTATTTTTGTACCAAAAAGACCAAAAAGCCAAACAAAAAACAAACATTTAGCTTTAAAGTGGTGTTGTTGTTCTCTGTGATGAAGCAGTGCTACCCTGTGTGTAACCAAACGGTTGGTGTGAATCACCAAAACCAGAATACCTCATAACTACAGTGCAAAGTCACAGTTCAGTTTTTACCGCCTGAAAGCGCACACATACATCATCACTGACAGGTCGATGTGTGAGGATCTGAACATGAACGCCCTCTGATAGTATCCTGACTCCAACACTTCATTATGTTCAGCTTCTTATTAGTTTGGCGCCCTGATATCATGTGAACAAGAGGCCCAATTATCACATTTTTAAACCTGATTCTTTTATTTAAGATGTACATTACAAAAAGGTACAAACCTTTTATGAATCTCTGCCGTAGTTTTCTTCAGCCTGCAGAAGTGAATCAGGCTGTAGCTGCTGCAACATAATCCTGAAGGATCAAAGTGCATCCTCTAACATTTCTTGTTTGTGTCCCTGACGGACTCAGATTGTTATTCTCAGTATCTGACAACATTACAGAAAAGAGACTGACCTTTTTGTTTCAGGATTAAAGGATTTTTAAATTTAATTAAATTTTTTTAAAACCAGGCCCAGCTGATATATCATGCCAGACTCCATTGATAAAAACAATAATGCTACCTTTCAGAATATGTTCTCCCCGTGCATGTGTGGGTTCTCTCCGGGTACTCCAGCTTCCTCCCACAGTCCTAAGCCATGCTCGTTAGGTTAACTGGTGACTCTAACTTGCCCGTAGGTGTGAATGTGAGTGTGTCTGGTTGTCTCGCTTTTGCTGCATTCATGTGCTCCTCTGATGGTCCAAGTTTCCGAGTTGGGAAGTCGTTCTTCTTAGAATCAGAATCAGAATCGGGGTTTATTGCCAAGTACATTTACACATACAAGGAATTTGACTTGGTGTATTGGTGCTAAACAATTAACAAGGAAATTATTTCTGACTTCAGTTTGCTCTTGTGACTTCAATTCGGCAAAGTCGGAATGTTGTAAGCAACAAAAAGCGTTGATGCTATGAAGAAGACTGTTACAAGTTATATTTCAGCAAAAATACCTTTACCTATTTTTTTTCCGAGTTTCCGATTTGTTGCTCCGACTTGAGCAGGCGTTCATGTGCATTTTACAATGCAGAAACTCTTTTTTTCGATGTGTCCAACGCCACATGAATGCACCATATATGGTATGTCAGCCCTGTGATTGACAGGCCATCAGTTCAGGGTGTAACCCCGCCTCCTGCCCAATTACAGCTGGAGTCAGCTCAAGCCCCCCGTGACCCTGAACGGGAAAAGCGGTATAGATAATGGACGGATGGATGGAATATGGGAGTTGCTTTTCTACCACTAAAACGGATTTACTACTTTATTGTCACAAGTCACATTACAGCAGTGAACAATGGAGGCAGCAGGAGACGAGTAACTCCTGTGTTCTGTGAGGTGAAGTTACTGTTTTTAATCAATGGAGTCCGGTGTCTTTGAAATGTGATGGATCAACTGTTTGTGTTTTTTTTTTTTTTTTTAAATCTTCCTTGTTAACAAAAAGGTCGTTCTCTGCTGTCAGACTCTAAACATCTAAAGATGAAGATAAATCAAAGAATGAATTAACGTGGAAATACAAAGAAAATATTCTCTTACTAAAAGCAGAGCAAACAGACCTGTGCTCCACTGGGAGTATTTCATCAACATCCAGCCGAGGGTCAAAGGTCAAACTGGTGTCTGTGTTTGGAGTCGGGATGTTACGGTGCGGCTCTGTCAGTCCACACGCGTCCTCAGCTGCTTTTTACAAAGATCATTCACGTATGCATTTTAGTGATATTTGTGCCTTTTGTTGTCAACAGTAGATGCACCAACACTGGATCGTGCGACAGACGGACACGCTTTGTGTTTGTTCACCTGAAGATTCATGTCGTGATTGTCGATGGTTTTCTGTGTTCCCCTCAGGTATCCGTGCAGCTCATTGAAGATGATCACAGTCGTGGTTTAGAGACATAGAGAATTATTAACAAGCACTCACTATACCTGAGTCGAATTATTTATTGCCTTAGTCTTTGTGAGTGTAAAATATGAACGAGTACGCTTGGCACTATTTTAATCTACGCATGGACGACACTAATAGATGTCATATTTATCTGTTTGCTCGGCCCGCAATCAGGGAGGTCGTCATTCCAATCACAAGCATCACCTTCATCATCATCTTCATCTGACCCCTCTACAGTCACTAACACCTCCTCCATGACGGCTCCTGTTTGCTGCCGCTGTCTGTGCTTCACTTCAAATATAAAAACACAAAACAATCAACCGTCTAAAGAACGAGTCCATTTCAGTTTTATTTTCAGCTCCAACGCTTGATCAGAAATTGAATTGAAAGAAGTTTGAACTATGGTAGTCACAACACCAGAGTATCAAACGTACATATATATGAAGGATCGATACCTGATTCATCACCACGGCAACGAAAAGAGAGGTCCTATGGTGCGTTCCATTTTACCTCAAACCTCGGATCTCGAGGCTCGGAGCGACGTCACTCCCGAGTTAACCGCGTTCCAGTCGGAAAAGCAACATGGACGCCTCCAGGAGAAGCTTTGTTTTGTTAGCTAATACCTGACGACTGAAGTTGTTTCGAATTTGCAAGTCGGACTTCAGGGTGGCGACGTATCAGACCGGCAACTCGGAATTTCCGACTTCCGAGATTAAATGGAACGCACCGCTAGGTAGACAGTGTACAGTCTAAGTACATAAATAATTAAAAACGCTTACGGCCACGCTACCCTAAACACGCTCGATCTCGTCCGATCTCGGGAGCTGAGCCGGGTCGGGCCTGGTTAGTACTTGAAAGGGAGAGCGGCTGGTAACCAGGTGTTGTAAGCTTTGGTGGCTCTGGTAGCATAGTGGTTAGTGTGTGCGCCCCCATGTACAGACAGAGTCTACAGTCCTTCAAGCGGGCGGCCTGGGTTCAAATCCAACCTGAGGCTACCTTCCCGCATGTCAATCCCTAACGCTCTCTCTCTCTGATATATGACTCTATCCACTCTTATCTTTAAATGAAAGGTATAAAAATCCCCCAAATAAATATACAAAATAAACACAAAGACGTTCAAATGTTAATATTTAATTGATCATTATATTCCCAAGTGTCTTCTCCGATTCTTTTACACGTTTTTTATGGCACTCCTGTGACTCCAGATGTTGATCTTTGACGGTTCTTCATAACTGTCCACGTTTGTTTCCTAATAATCAGAGTTTATTTGGTACTAATTCAAAGGGAAAGTCTTTATTTAAACTCAGAGTCTCATTCGTTATTTTTGGACTGTTAGAGAATCGCTCGTCCATGTTGGACCGTCACGTTGAGCCGAACTCAAATAACAGCAAAAAAAAAAGATGATAATTAATGATATTAATTCAAAGTGTATTAACAGATTTATTTTTGTTGCTCGCTGTTTGACCGACATGACGTCGTCCTTCTTTAAGTTATTAAGAAGCTGCAGACTCGTTTAATACAGAACCCTCATTTTTTTAATCAGACCCCCGCTTTAATTCTACGAGTTCACAGTGTTTGATGAAGCTGCTGATTCTTTAAAGGAAGAATGTGTGACAGCAGAAATCAAGTCTATCCTGTGTAAATGTGTCTCTGAGTCATGACTGTCTACAATGAGAGAGAAGCTCGAGTCCCGCTGGCTGTGTTGTTGTCAGAGCTGTGTTTACATGGACGGGACTAGAGAGAAGAAGAAGAACATACTCACTGCTTATTTGGATGTTAGTAAGAGTTTTTAGACCACCTTCATTCTGTGTCAGTTTACATGCAATGTGAAGCTACGAGCTAACTAAAGAGCGCTAACATTAGCATGCTAACACAGCAATGCAGACCACAGGTGAATGAAGCTCGAAATGAGGATAATTTAGTCCACCGCTTGCGTTAAACTCCTTCTTGTGAACGTGAGTGGAGGGGGGCTGGAGGTGTGTCTCTGCAGGAGAGCGGAGGCTTCAGTATGGAGGAGGTGTCGGCTAACAGCAGTTTGTTTTGGTTTCATGCTGGTGCTCAAGGGCGACATCTACTGGATCAAAAAGTCGCACATTCTTCCTTTAAAAGAATATATAGATATACATATATTCTTTTGGTCCAGCTTTGCTCAGAGGTTGGCTTCCACACATTTACGGTTTATTAACTCGACTGGTTGTCCCGTCTGTGCTTTTGAGAGTGAGAATAAAGTAGTCTGTGTATCACTATGAGAACACTTTGTAATAAACACACTACAAAAAGATGGAAATACTTCGACTGATCACTGAAACCTGCTGGCGTTGGATAAATGCACACGGACAAACGGGTCCGCATCGAGTGACGGAGCTGCTGCTGCTGCTTCATGACGTGCGTCAGGTCTTCACATGGTCCAAACAAAGAACAATGTGTGTTCTGTGAATGTTAAAGACACTTGATAATACGTGAAGGAGGTCGTCCACACTCAGTGGTTCCCATGAATTAAGTGATGACATTAAAATGATCCAAAAGAAGTCTGACAGAGCAGTTAGAACTCATCTGAACTCTTAACTTTTATCTGAAAAATCCCCTAAAATGACGAAAGAAATACCTAAAATGAATTCTTTTTTTTTTTTAAATCAACATAGCTTACATACATCCAGACATTTTATTTGACTCCATCTTCCCATTATATTGAAATTCTGGAATTTTTGTCGTTATCGTATTTATCTTTAATGAGACAAATACGTCGAGATCTTGAAAAAAAAAAACACATTTTACTCGTAATCAGCGGGGACGACTGAATAAAATAAAATGTATGGATGCACAGTTCTTAAAATGTCCTACTTAATTCGATTATGTTCTGTTTGTACCTAAAACTCTGAACTAAATGTGCAGATTTTCATTTTTAAACACCAAAGAAATTATTTGAGGGCCTTTATTTAGCCCCGCCATTGTGGTTATCGTTGTTACATCCTTGGTAACAATGAATAAACTCCCACAATAACGTTTACTGGGAGTTCATTCAGTCATGTTCGATGTATTCTAATAAATACAGAGAACGAATCTGCGGTAGAGGCACAACTTTGAGTAAAACAAAAAGTTTGGGTCGAACGTCGAAATTATTCCCAGAGCAGAATAAAGCAGAATCATATCATCACATATTAAAAAAAAACAATAATTGTCTGTTTTCAGTGTTCATTCTGTTCACTTTCACAGAGAAGATCACAAACACGATCATTTCATTCATAAAAACCTTCGAAAAGCTTTTCCTGCCGCATCAGCTATACTGGAATCAAGTACTAAAGACTTTCATTTGCTACGTTAGAATATTGTTCTTTTTATTTTGTAGTTATTTTTTTGTAAAGATGTGCTGCCTCTTGTAATGCTGACTGTACAATTAAAAAAAAAAAAAGAAATAAACCAATAACACTCATATTTATACCAACTGTTCGTGTAGTTTTACTTTGGCAAGTGAGATGACATCTTGTGCGCACAACATAATTAGATACATAATTGTGTTTGTTGATATTTCATGTTATATTTGCACATAGATAACACTTGTGTGTGTGTAAGCATTGTATAATACACAATAATTATTCTGATTACAAGATTATTATTTTCTGTGCATATGATATTAACTTGTGCACACAACATAAACATACATATGTTTTCATTTTCCTTTTCTGGACTTCAGGGGCTCCGTATATTTCAGAGATTTTGCTTGTTTCCTTTATTTGCGTAAGCTCCAGTCCGCCAGTATGTTTAAAAACTTTAGAATTGCATTTCCATAAAAAGAGACGGTTGTTATCTGTGGTTTATTGTATTATCGTTAATTACTTAGTGTGATTTTTGTTTTGTACTAATACACACAACGTACCAGTTGGTGGTAGACAGTATTTTGGCAAAGGCGGAATCTTTGCCATATATGAAGCAGAAGAAGAAGAACAATGTCGCTAAAAGGGCCATTGGGTTTTCTTTTAGTACCTCAGACAAACTAAGTTGATCATGAAGATATAATCTATCTAGTTTTTTGTATTTGTTTGTATAGAAAAGTAGAAAACATTAGATATTCGTCTGGACACTCCACACCAGTAGGTGGCGGAAATGCACAAATTCGTTGTTTGCCAACCGCCAATAAACCTCAAAGAAGAAGAAAAAGCAAGAAGAAGAAGAAGAAGAAGAGTGGTGCATGTGAGGACAGCGATGTTGTAAACAGATTTCTAATCTCCCTTTAGTCTTTAAAACTCCTCGAACTGCTGGTTTGTAAATCACTGGATATCACCGTCACCATAGTAACACGGCGCTACCTGCTAACTTAAAACTACAGGCCGAGAAGAAGAAGAAGAAGAAGTCAGTATGGACTCCTGGGTTCGCTTCAACGCCCAAAGTCAAGCCAAGGAGCGAGTTATCAGGTAATGTTTACACCTTTATGAACACTGACATGTTTAATGCAACAGCTGCAGTGTGAATGTTGAAGTTAACCACTGCTATCCTGACAGAAGAAGTCGATAACTTTCCTCTCTGTGTTCTGTTTGTTCTGTTTGTTGTTACCTGACAGGTAAACTGAAAACTGTTGGTAGTATTTTTTTAAATTTATTTTTTTTAATTAAAAGATAATCCCAATAAATAACTACAGCACACTACAAAAGGTTTAAATTAATTTGGTTTCTTATATTTTTTAAATAAATAATCTGCTTTTTCTTTTTTTTGTATTTTCCATTTGTTTGGATGTTGTGGACTTACTCTCTGTTGTTAACATTTTATATTCCTGAGTTCCTGCAAGCGTTTCCAATAAATACAACATCAGATTATTTATCCTCTGCTGCAAGCATGTGCTGAATCAGTTGAAATAAGCTATTGCTTTTGGCATCTCTTCAGGGGGTAATTGTAATATTTTAAGGCACGCCATATGCAGAGATGTCGATGGATCTGCAGTAAGGTGACATGTTAAACCCTGATTTGTTTTGTTATTTTCCAGTATGTCTCCTCTGCTTGGTCAGTCTTCTGATGGTGTGTGTGCTGTGCTCCCACAGGGCTGCTCAGTATGCGTGCACTCTGCTGGGATACACTCTGCAGAAAGGAGGCGCGGCGGCTGAGCTTCGTAAAACCATCGGTCAGCTGGAGGCGCACATGAGCCTGACCAGGAAGTGTGAGTGGAGTTTGAGATCCCAAGATTTAACGTCAAGAGCGGGCAGGCTTGTTACTGATGACGTGCGTTTGTGTCCCGCAGTGCTGCGTCTGGGAAACTCAGTGGAGGCTCTGGAGTCCGCCAAGAGGGCGATCCACCTCTCCGACAGCGTGCTGAGACTCTGCCTCACCATCAGCCACCTGAACAGAGCCATGTACTTCGCCTGTGATAACGTCCTGTGGGCGGGGAAGACGGGAATCATCTCCAAACTGGACATGAAGAAGTGGAGTGAGAGATCCTTCAGGTGAGGATTCTTTTGCACTGCAAATAACCAGTTACCTTAAAAAGCTCTGAAAATATAATAGCTTCGTTTTTATCCTTGACGGTTCAAAGTGTGTCCATTTAAAAAAAACTGTTCTAGTTATCTGAAAAGTCTTTACTAAAAGTGTTTATACTTGGCTTCCCTTGTTTGATCTGTGCAGGTATTACCTCTTCGCTCTGATCCTGAACCTGACTCGTGATCTGTACGAGCTCCGCCTCCTCATCGATTGTGAGGAGCGTCACAGAGCATCCAAACACCCTCCCTCTCCTCACCCTGGCTCCGCCTCCGCTGACCAGTTGTCCTCGCCCTCCTCCTCACCCGTCGCCCTCAACGCTCCGCCAGTCATGTTGGCAGGGCTCCGCAGACAGCTCCACCTGCTGGCGACGGTGCTGTACAGCAACCCGCCGCTGTTGCTGGACCTCCTGAAGAACAGCTGCGACATCTTTATCCCTCTGGACCGGCTCGGGATATACACCACAGGATCCGGGTTTGTGGGGCTCTGCGGACTCACCTCCTCAATCCTCAGCATCCTCACCCTCATCCACCCCTGGCTCAAACTGAAACCATGAACACAGACGCACGCAGGAGGAGGAGGAGGAGGAGGACGGCTGTGATCAGAGTCTTACACTGAACAAGAACAGCAGCTTCTGATGTACTCTGATCATATTTTGAAAAGCTGCAGGACTTTAAAGCCCCTGAAACAGTTGTATGTTTGAAAAAAAATCTGTCATCCTGCATCTCTCAGTCCTGCAGTAAAAAATCTTGACTGAACTTCACAGGAAGAAAAGGAAAGTCAGTCCTCTTTGTGAGCTACAGATCACAAAGAGGACTGACTGACTGATTAACTGAGTGTGTGCGAAAACGTCATAGGACACGTTAAGTCGACACAGAGTTTCCTGCAGCTACCTTTACTCACTCAGTGTCCCAGCACAGATCGAACTGCTAAATATGTTTTTTTTTTTTGTTTATCTTAGAAATCAAATGACAACCATATAAATCAGCGTAAGAACCTTTTCGCTGCCCTTAGACTAAATCGAAGTTCAGCTTTGCACCACTTGGGATCTAACATTACATCAACATTAGGAATTTCCACCTTGTCTGTGGTGCACTTTCTGCCACTTCCTGGCTAATGCTAATATTAGCTTGTAAGTGGTTGAATGCAGACAGCAGCATAAAGGGTTGTCTGATATGTTTTCCCTTAAATAATGGCTGAATGTCCCTCCATAAATTCACTGTGCATTATGAACAACCGAACAGCTGTGAAATGTTAACTATTTGTCAGAAGCTCAACATTAACACGACTTAAACTGGAACACAGATGGACAACATTTTCCTGCAGGACGGCAGCGAGGAATGGACGTTATGTGAATGTGGTTAATAGTCAGACCTGTTTCCATACTGAGGGGAGCAAAGGCGCTTGGTTTTAATTTCTGTGAGCCAATCACAGTTGGGTTTGTCAACTGTGAGGCAGCGACGTAAAACAGTGACAGAAAGGAATGTATTCCAATAAGGAGGCTGTCCTGCAAAACGCCACATGAAGAATCAGCCTGCTCACCTTCAAAACGAGAAGAAACCTTCAGCACAGGCTTTTACTTACACGGGCCTGAATCCCTCCTTTACACATGCGAGAAGTTTGCCCTGCTGACATGATGTCAAACAGGACAAGATGATGGATTAAGCAAGAGTCTGACGGTACGATGACAGTTCATGTTTGTGTAATTCGAGTACGAACAGACAGACATGCTGCTGAGCTAAAAACATCATGAAGCATCTTCGTCACGATCTCAAAGATTGAAACAGTCACAGCATATAAACATCATTATTCGAATACTGAATATTATCTTTTGAGTTTATACATCAGCTCACCTGGAGTTCATGTGTTTTACTGAAGCGCTTGCATGAGAAAGTCTGCTGTGTAAAGTTGGGGTTAAACTTCAGCGTTCACTCTGTGATGCCGCCCACTTTGGGAACTTTCAGTTTTGTGTAGGTCTGAAAAGTTGATCCAAAATGTCATTTTTTTCTTTGATTATTGTCAACTGTATTTTAAAAACCATACATGATGTGAAATAGGAGGAAACTTGGCCTCGTACACACAGATGATCCTGCGAGTCAGACAACAGTCTCATGAGAAATTACTGGATATTAACCACATTATGTTTCTATGTAATTAAGATTTTTATATTACATCGTCCACCCTGACAGACAACTGATACAGTTTTTATTTTGAAGTTTGTCACAAAGTTAGTCCTGATTTTCCGTCTGATTTGTGTTTAATCTTTTTTATTTTCTAGCCTCTACGTTACTGAATTGTCCAGAACGCCTCAAAGATAAACTCATTAAGCTTGTTAAGGAGAACTGCTGCTCTGCACCGACTTTAAAAGGCTGTCAATGTCTCGACTTCTGCAGCTTAACTACGAAATGTCTTTAAATGTTAGAGCAGAAATAATTTATGATCAGAGGAAACGTTTGATGAGCTGCAGTCTGAAATATCACCGTATGTATGTGTTACTGTTTTAACCAGACTTGTGAGTTATTAAATAAAAAAACTTTTAACACGTTCCAGACCATTCCTGTCTCAAACAGTTTAAAGTATGAACCTGTAAAATAAGATTCTGTGTGTGGATGTTCTGACACAAACAACGAAGACAGGCTAACTTAAAAAAAGTTTTAATTAGGACTTACAAAGAATAAGAAAAACAACATAAACTGACAAGAAATAATGAGGCCGGTGGTCTCTGTGTTTCTGCTGCTGGTTCAGACAGCACGGGCCCGGCTCCTTAAATAACCTCAAACAGTCTCTGTGGAAAAACAGCAGAACGGGGGGACTTCTCAATAACTTGAGTCAGAATCTGCAGGGTGAGCTGTTTGGATTAAAAGATGGAAAGCGATGACCTGTGTGATATTTGTGTGTTTGTGGTGATGGGGGTGTGTGCGGCCGCTCTGACCTGAGCTCGTCTCCCGTCACTCCTGGGTCTCCATGCTCTCGTCCTCTCCGTCTCCGCCCTCCTCCAGAGCCTCGTCCTCCTCCTCCTTCCTCTCTGGAGGTTTCTCGTACGCTTTTTCTGACGGAGTCACGATCACGCCGTCCCATTTGGACATCTCTGTCGCCAGGTCTGCAACAACAAACGCACGACGGTTATAAACAATGATTCACTGTAGAGTTCAAACACGAGGAAACTTGCGGCTACAAATGACTTCAAAACTTTTAGTTGTACATGTTGCATGGAGCACACGGATGGGGAATGGTGAGCGAAGTCGCTACGCCACTGATCCGCCATTGGACATAGTAACCGGAGGGGGGGGAGAGACTGCTCCGGTGTGTAACACGGAAGCCGACGAGGCAGAAATGTGTGTGTGCTTGTCTTAGTGTGTGTGTGCCTTAAGACCCCGCTGTGTGCTCACACTCCGCTGCTCATTCTTCCAGAACACTGTAGTGCAACGTGGATTCACAAACGGGGACACCAATGTGACGCCGTTTTAGATTTTATGACCTCAGAGTTTTGTTACAGCGCTGTGGCTGAACCGCAATCTCTAAAGGGCTTTTGTCATTTTTCTTTGTGCATGTCTTAAAAAGTCTAAAATCATAAAGTCTTGGGTGCAGGTTGTACTAGTGGTGAGATCATGCGTGATGTGACCAGAGGCTACAGTCCTCAAATCAAAGGGTCTGGGTTTGAATCTGACCCGTGGCTCCCTTACAGCATGTCATTCCCCGCCCTCTCTCTCCCAAAATAAATCAAATTAAAATGCGGAACATGTCTCCCTCCCTGTAAAAGTAAACCCATTCACAATCATTAAAGAGTTCAATTCTTACAGCTGGCGTCTCCCTCCAGGCCGAGGATCTTCCTGTAACCTCCATGAGAGAGGACCCTGACCAGAGTCTGAGCCGTGAAGCACACCATGTCCTGCACACACACCAACAGAAACATTTAAAGTGTTATCACACGGTCAACATCGTGAAACATTAGGAGGAGATTTCATGAATCAAGCAGCTGCTGTTTCCATGCTGTGGGCGTCCCCGAGGGTCCTGCAGTAAAAGGGGGGCGGGATCAGGCCTACCTGCTGCTCCAGAGTCATGACCGTGTGCACTCTGAAGTTCCCGCTCTCACAGGGGTCGGTGATTCCAACAGAGCCGGGAAGGAAGAGACCCGCCGCCAACATCTGCAGGCAGCGTCTGTACGCCACGTTCAGGGACAGAGGCTGCCGAGACGGGTTGTTCATCACCGCAAAGTGACCCTGAACACATCAGACAGATAAAACCGTTAAAGTCTGTGATGAACACACGGTCACAGGTCTTGAGAGTGAAGCTGCAGAGACTCGTGGTCTCACCAGCAGGTCCAGGATCCAGGGAGTGAGGGGTTCAAACCCGGGGAAACGCAGCCTCAGGTCCTTCAGCAGGCGGATCAGCACTTTGACCCTGAACATGAGCGACACAATCAGGTGAGTTTATTGTAACGATTAACATTCTGTATGAATGAACAGCAGCTCAGAGAGTCTTACGTTGACTGAGAGGCGTTCTCCTCAAACCAGCGGGCGTGACGGATGGCAGCGAGGGCGCTCTGCAGAACTTTAATGTCCACTGAAGAAACGACAGAACACAAATGAATCATCTCAGTCTGCATTAGACCTCGAGGACTGGAGTCTTTTGTTCACACAAAGTTCACTTGTCAAAGAAATGGTTGGTTTCAGTCAGGAGAAATCAAGTCTATCCTGTAAATGTGTCTCTGAGTCATGACTGTCTACAATGAGTGAGAAGCTCGAGTCCCGCTGGCTGTGTTGTTGTCAGAGCCGTGTTTACATGGACAGGACGGCCGATGTAGCTGTTTACATTTCTGACTTCATGGATGCAGGGTTTCCTCAGTTTCTATATTCTTCGTGTGTGTGTGTGTCTGCGTGTGTTGTAGATGAAATGTGATGTGTGTGCGCACTTACAGTGCAGCTCGGGGTCCAGCTTGCGCAGGTTTGGGGGGACGGTGGTGATGAGGATCTTGACTGTAGCGTCAGCTGAACTGATCTCAAAGCCCGTCTCATTGGTCAGCATGGACAGAACTGACCACAGCAACATACAAATACACACACCACATTAGAAACGTCACATTACACATTGATCATCTCCCGCTGTGACGTGCTTGGGGCGAGAAAGTGACACGGGGAGATTTGACTCCCTGACTTGAGTTACCTTCAGCAGGATCCTGTGTGCGAAGAGTGTCCACCACTTTGTTTCCCAGAGCAGCTACGGCCTCCACTGAGAAAGACAAAAAACATCATCATGTCATTAAACATGACACATTCAGATTTCATAACATTGGCTCTGATTAAATTCTGCATCAATTACATGACTTGGTTTTTGTAAACATCATCAACTGGAGTGTTTAAAGGAGCAGTATGTAACTCTGACCCCTAGTGTTTAAAACGGGTACTGCAGTCTAAATTCTAAACACTGTAGAGAGCTCTCTCCCCCCGCCCCCTCCTCTCTAGAGCCCATGCTCTCTCAGGTTGCCATGTGGTGGACACTGAAGCTTCAGTGTTTATCCAGCTCTACATCGGTCTGTAAACCTTTCTGTGTTCTAACCTCTCTCCATTTTTCAAAAGCATCTCCAATATTGATCCTAGTTTGAGCACGTTTCTGCTCGTGGAGCTTATTAGAAACATGCAGAGGCTTTTTAGGTCGGGTACAATCACTTCTATCTGAACCAGTTCTCTTGCCCGCTTCCATCGCTGCAACACCTGTTGGTTTGACCTGATAACTGCTCTCATCTGGCAAACCGAGGGGCGTCCAAAACGGCCATGTTGGGGTGCCTTAAAACCGCCTACCTTCTCTGGTCCAAACAAATCCAGAGCATTCAGGAGCAGAATCTAAAGTTAGAAGGAGGACATACTGGCTGCTGCATTGTTGTCAGAGAAGCCAGCACTTCAACAGAGCATGTTTCCTTAATGTCTGATCACATAGTAAGGTCACTTGTTCTCTACAGGGTGCTTGATTGACTCAAACACTCCCTTTCTTTTAGCTTTGTGTTTAAGTTGGTCATGACTGCCTTGACTGCCTTCCGAGAGTAAGTAAGAGTTGGGAACAGACAGTTTAAATGAGGCGACGTGTCACTCACGTGTCGGGAGGATCTTCAGGATCACGACCAGGTCGGCGACGTTGTGTCCCGTTGTCATGGTGCCCTTCTTGTAGGAGCCCACCTGACGCACCTCTTCTATTTGCTGTGAAGAGACAAAAAGTTTGAATATTATTAACTTGCTGATATTATTCACAGCATGATTGATTTCTATTGAATGAAAAATAACAGACAGCAGAGCAGATGTTTAGTCTGACCTCTAAAACGTGACCCCGATGACGATCTGAGAAACTGTTACACTCAGTACAGTTATTTAAATGTACCTATTCTTTATTTAATCACAGACATTCAGGGTGTGCAGAGAGAAGACCTCACCACTTCAAAGTTTCCAGGAGCGACAATCAGGTTGTCGATGACGTTGTTGATCTTTGTGACCAGAGACAAGATGGACGACTAAGAGCAGGAAACAAACAAACAAACAAACAAACAAACAAACAAACAAACAGGGATCCTGTCAGTGAACGGAGACGTGAACATCGAGACTGAATGTTGACCGTTCATTGTGTGTCGTCAGGACTGACCTGCTCGGCCGGCGTGGGGCTCAGGTCCTGGTTTCTCTTCAGCAGACACTCGCTGAACGCCGACTCATCGGGTGCTGGCTTCACTCTGGGGAACGCCATCTCACACTGTGATAAACGACAGTCTGATTTAGACCCGGTTCACTCATGAGGAGGACTAATGCGGTAGGGGGGGTTAGGGGAAGATCTTCTCCTCAACATGGATCCCACTACTCTGCTACTACTCAAGCTACACAGCTTGAGTTGCTCTAGTATATAAGAGTCTGCAGTCCAACCAGGTCACTCTTCAAAAGCAGCGACAGGCGAGACTTGATGACAAGATGAAGGAAGTGTCTGAATGTTGTTGTTTTTTACTCACCACATAAAAGTCGAACGGGATGTGAGGAACAAATGGACGATACCTGAAGAGGAATTAAAAAAAAAAAAAAAAAAAATAGAGACATCATTTATTGGGAATGAAAAGATGTGCATCCATTTTCACTAAAAACTATAACAACACATATGACACGTGACAGAACACCAGGGGAATCTCTGCTCCACAGAATTTGCACTAGAATCCGGTGGGATGTATAAATCAATCAATATTTATTTGTATCAATTCACAACAGGCTTAGGTTACCTGGGGAACTGGCACCCCTCTCTCTCTCTCCCCCTCTCTCTCTCTCCCCCTTCCTCTCTCCCCCTCCCTCCCTCCCTCTCTCTCGCTCCCTCTCTCTCTCTCTCTCTCTGTCTCTCCCTCTCTCTCTCCCTCCCTCCCTCTCTGTCTCTCCCCCTCTCTTTTACCTGCTTTTTGTAAAGTGTCTCGAGATAACACTTGTTATGAGTTGATGCTATACAAATACAAATTGATTGCTTGATTGACAACAAATCTTACCTCAAGAGAGGTAAACAAAAGAGCAGGTAAAACACCTCACTCTCAGTTATATGATCTACAAAGACCCAACATCGATCCACCATGAATCCATCATGGATCCGTGTTTTATGTTGAGGTGAATGAGTAAACAGTGAACTCACCCCTGCACCAGTCCTCCTCGGGACCCGAAGCGGCCTCCTCGGCCCCTGCCCCGGTCCCCTCTGCACACAGAAACCCAGAAACATGTCAGGACTGATCACACATATCTGACTTTGTTAGGAAGAAGGAATCTGTTTATTATCGGTGTGAATAACAATGTCAACAAGCTCAGCTGACATTCATCCATTCATTCATTTCTACGGCTTAATGTTAAATACTGATACCGGATAAAACACATTATTTAAATACATTTCATTTAAAACATCCTCGGCATGAGACAGGACACCTTTAATTCACAATAAATTAATGTAATAAATAATAAATCCGTCACCCCATCCCCCTAACAAAGCTCAGCGTTAGCTTCATGCTAACATCACTCGGGCTACATTATAAACACAGGATCATAAATGAATACACTGAATAAAATGACACGTCGTGATGTAATTCAAACACGTGTGATTGTAAAATTACCTCATTGCGTACGACGTTTTGATGAATTAAAGTGAAAACCAGAGAGAAGTGTTCACCGTCCACAGGCTCCCTCTGCGTATGCTACGACTTCCGGTTTGTTTCTTCTTCTTCTTCGTTGGTGCGTGGAGCAGCTTGATGTCGCGTTGCTGCCACCCTATGGAGAAAAGCGGCTCCTACAGTGTTTTCTTTTTCATTTCCTCACGCGTTGTCTGCCCTTCACAGTGAAAGTTGTTGAAAATAGAAACGTAGAACTTGTCCAGGTTTGATTTAACTGTTTGATATCCACAAATACAGATATTTAAAAACGTAACTTAGTTTGAACCCCTGGTGGAATCGGTTAAAATATGGTTCAACTAGTTAATCGCGAATGATTTTATTCGCAACAATTATTTCGAGAGTACAATTAAAACGAATAGATGACAAAAACAACGAAGTACATAAATTACAAGACCAGAAAAATGTCCATCCGAGCAGGTAACTACAGTTAGAAACATTTACACTCCTTTGATTTGTAATCATGCTTTTAAAATGACCCATGGTAACAACTGTATTCAGTTTTAATGTGTTCCAGGTGTGTGCAGTCACAAAATGGTAAACGACTCCTAAATCTGGTAGATGATTTAAAGTAAAGTGAATGTGACTTCAGTATCCAGCAGGTGGCGACAAAGAGCCACGTCTGTTTTCGCCAAGCTCTATTTGTATTCAAAGATGTGGATGTTAAAATGAGCAGCTAAAATGTTTGAAACCATCAAACAGCAACATGTTCAGTCGCGACTACAGCCAGCGATAAGGAGACTGAGGGCGTGTTTTAGGGATTATTTGATTTTATTATGAATTTTTGAGGCAGTATTAACTGATTTACACATCAGCTATAAATAATCTTATTCCTGGGTGATGTCACGGCCCTAATTATGAAACGATGAATCACTCTTAGGCTTGACAAAACAAAAACACACAAGTTATTAAAAAGATAAAGCCAGTGCAGTCTTTACCAATAAATAAATTAGCTACTGATACCCAAACATGTTTTTTGTACCAGGCTGTAAACATGTTTATGTCTCTTTTAAAGTTGTACATTTTAAAGGGTGTTGAAAATGAAACATGTTTGCTTCAGCATCTTTTTCACTTCTCACCACTGCACTGTTGTCTCATGCAGGCATCTACATATTCCCTTTTTGTTTGATATTCTATTGTTTGATAATTAATGTTACACTTTGTTCACAGAGATCACAGTCAATTTAAGTCAAATTTCTTGGTGTGAGCACATGGCCGATAAAGCTGTAAGTGATGTAAGAACTCAGCGGGAAATATTCAGGGAAATTGACCCCAAGCAACCGGGGAGAGGATGAGGTTTATATCCTGTCACTGTTGCGCGACAATAGACTGACAGCAGGTGATCAGTGTGATCTCCACACATGTAATGAAACAGTTTTGGTAAATGGTAAATGGACTTGAGCTTGTATGTTTCTTTTCCAGTCTTCTGACTACTCAAAGAGCTTTTACACCGCAGGTCACACCTACACATTCACACACTGATGGCAGAGGCTGCTGAGTAAAGTGTTCATCAGAAGTAACTAATCACATTCATACACATTCATACCCTGCCAGCAAAGCAGCGGGAGCAACTTGGGGGTTAAGTGTCTTCCCTATAAGGACACATCGGACATGTGGCTGCAGGAGCTGGGGATCATGCTGCGTTCCCTTTGATCTCGGAAGTCGGAAATTCCCAGTTGCCGGTTTGATACGTCAGTAACGCCCCCCCCCCCCCGAAGTCGGAATTCCAACTTGGAGAATCTTCAATAGCCCGAGTTCAAATCCAATATGGCTGCGACGTGCATCGACAGGGAGGTTTAAGCGGTAACTGTTGAGTTTATTAGCAGCTTAGTCGTCTTTCTGTCCCCAAGTGGACACTACAGGAACTGCAGGTATGAAAAAGAAAAGTGGATTGGCTTCATTGTCAACACTAGAGGTTTATTTCTTGGTCAGGTCCCGAGACTGCTTATAAGAAGCGGACAGAGACACTAAGGCGATTCAGCAGTTTGACTCCTTGGCCATATCCGGATGAAAGTTTGGATATGCATCACCATGTATCGATCCAAATGGAAAAGTAAGCCATCGTAACATCTTTAAGAAGACGTGGAACTGATTGTGATCATAAGCTCGTCAGGAAGCTGTTCACTTAGGGAATGAATCACATGAGAAGTAGGAGCATTTTTATCATAGACTCTACACAATTAGACGGAGTTGCCCCCTAGAGGACATTGGAAAGAATGCAGTTAAGACACTTGAAACCATGATGCTGCCTCCTAAGTGGGTAATTCACTGAAGGGTTGCCGCCGTCCCCTGCCTCCCCCTACTTTTATAAAAAGCAAGCAACAACAAGCTGAACAGTGGGAGGGGGGAGTTGACCGTGTTGTGCGGAGAGGCCGCAGACACACTGTGGAGAGGCTGGACTCTTCCTGCTATACGCGTGAGAGAGGAGAGAGGAGGTTTCTATCAGACGGAGCGGAGGAGCTGCAGAGCTCTGCGTGGTACCAACAGAGGTTTCAACAGCTGGATTGTGATGGAGACTCTTCATCGCCAATAATCGGGAGCTTCTGCGTCCTCAAACTATGAACAAGTAGCAACAGGAGGCGAGACAAATCCCGGCAAGTTTCCAGAAGTGATCAGCTGCTGGATTTACTGAGAGATCAAAAACCTGGAGGATTCTCTCTCTCTCTCTCTGTCTGGATCTTGGTCTTTCTCCTCTAGTCAAGGTCCCTCTCTCTCTCTCTCTTCTGCTCCTGGCCCGGGTCTCTCTGTCTCTCTCTCTCTCTCTCTCTCTCTCTGGTCCGGGTCAGCTCTGCAGCTGGATGAGCTGAATAAACGCGTTATTCCGGTACCCGGTGCCGGTTCTGTGTTGTCTCGGCGCACCGTGAGGCTGCTGCTGTGTTGCCGTATAGAGGAATGCAGCAGCTCGGTCGGTCAGACTCGGTCCTGTCTGTCTGGAGCCTCCACACAGCAGACACTGCTCTAGGGGAGATAGTCCGGCACGGCTCGGCACGGCTTTCCATCTCTAAGGTAAACGCTTTATTCCTGTTGATTGCAGTATTCTTTAATAACCTTTAATTAAGACGCTTTTAGAGCTTTTTTTTGTATTATTGAAAATGATCTCGACTGTTGCATTTTTCATCACAGAGAATCAGATGAATTGTTGATATGTTTTATCTCTGCCCCCCTCACCGGGCGGTCAGGTAATCATAACAGTCTGTTCACACCATGAAGCACAACTTGTGGCTTCCCGGCGGTGAACTGGCTGCAGCCCAGCAGAAGGGCATGATGATGATGATAATGATGATGAGGATGAAGGGGCTCAAACACACTCACTGTATACATCTGCGTCCTGTTTCATGCAGGATAACGCAGTTTAAACTCGATCAAAGAAGTGATTCCTGTGTGGTTAACTGAGTCCTGCAGCTGCGAGGAGGCTCTCGGCTCCTGCAGCAGGAGGTGGAAGTTGTGTGTCAGAGCTGGTGGTGGATGCAGTCTGCTGTGAATCAGCTTCTCTCCACTGAACATGTTAGTGTTGCTGCAGTCATAACCCAAAAGGAAAAGAGCAGAACACTGACACACTGCTGTGTGAATAATGCAGCGTCTCTGCACAACTGTAACTGAGGATGTGTGAGTAAGACGGACTGCAGGTATGAGACTTCACATAAAACAAGAAAACACATTTAGATATCTGAGCTGCGTATAAATAATAAAGAGTCAAACATTTACGATGCTGTTAAAATCTACAGTTGGTTGGAGGTATTTTCTTTTGTTAACAGATGAATAATTCAGTCTGTAAAATGTCTGAATGTGAGATTGTGAATCATGAGCTCTCACAGATCAAGGTGACATCTTCACCTTGGATCTTTTTCATCATTTAAAAACCCAAAGACGTTCGACTGACCATCATGAAGACACGGAACTCTAACAAATCATCGTTTTTAAATCCAAATTGTTATTCATTGAAGTTGTTTGTTACCACCGAAGTGTTTCAGACATCATGAAGAATTTAAAAGCTCAAACTGACTTGAATTAAATCAAACACGACTCTTGCTTTTAATAAGAACTGGATGTAACCACCATGACGTCACCGATTGGTTTGTGGACTCTGGTTTGGAAGCCTTTGGGTTTTTGTGTTTTGGTCGTCTCCATGGAGATCAGAAGATACCATACTCTGACGTGAGGATTGACAGGTGGTAGTGATTTGTCAACCGCTCCCTGACTTGATGAGCAGATGGAGTTTGCCATGTTGTCACGGAGACGGCTGTGTTATGATTTCCCCGGTAAAAGCTAGGAGGTTTGACCTTTAGTCGGGGTCATTTTGTAAAGCGTACATAACTTGGGGGGCGGTTCACCGGGACTTTCAGGGACCCTGACATTTCTTTGTTTCACCCTGACTGTATTTGTGTTTAATGGATATGGGCTGATAAGATGAAGGCTAGTTTAAAAGTTCTTGGACGTTTCATGCTTGTTGAGTAATCTTACTTGGTGAAAACCTCCAACTCGGACTTTACAGGTGTCTGACTGATGTATTATAATAATAATAAAAAGAAACAGAATCAGGTTTAATGCTGCACACATGGTGAATTCTGGGTGATTGGGACATACGGTTGAATAGTTATTTTATGCCAAATAAAGGTTTATGTAGTTTAGTCCGTTGTTATGATACGAGAAGACCATTTTCACACCGCTGTCGGTCACCACTCGTATTATAAGTAGTCTACTAATGGAGAATAATGTCTGATAAAAAGTTGAAAATGCCGCTGGCGTTGTCAGTCCTTGGTCTTTTAGTGTAAAAAGGAAAGAAGAGGCGGAGGAGACAAATAAGGAGAAACCGCACTAATGGGTGAAAGCATGGATACTACAGCGTGCTCAAGGGGCTTTACTGAACCTGAGAGGAGAGCTGGAGAGAAATGAAACCTCCCAACAGCCAATCAGAGAGATTCCTTTCACAACCTCTGATGCCGATTCAACATGTCGAATAGGCCATAAAAAAGGCAGACGGGTATTGACGGCGCCTGACACAACGCAAAAACTAGGGCAACGATCGCTTTCCGATGGTCCAACTAGGACCAGTGGCCGACAATCTCCTTGGTGTGTCAGGGCCTTTAAGGTCATAAAATTGTCAAAGATGGGGCGTAGATGGCCTAGCGGTTAGGTCATACCACATGTATCGAGGAATGGGCCTCCAAGCAGGGTGGGTGGGTGGGTGGGGGGGGGCTGGGCTCAAATCCGACCTGCAGGTCCTTTCCAGCGTGTCGTTCCCCTCTCTCTCTATCTTCTCTATCCACTTTTCCTCTCTGAAATAAAGACAGAAAGACCTGAAACAACCTCAAACCCCCCCTAAACCCCTTCTAAATTGTTCAAACCCCTGATGTACCTGCATAATCAAATGTACGGTACAGCTTGCTCTCAGTGCTGGAGTGCAAACTTGATTTTCAAAGTAGATTTCCCAACACTGGAAACTCTGCAGGGGAGATGTGTGCGAGCACAGAGGACGATGTTAAGTGGAAGAAGTGTATTTATTTATTTATATAGCGTTTATTTGTGTAGCGACAAGTATGTAGCATGCAAACCGATACCACACACTGCAGCGGTTACAGCAATGCCAGCTCCAGATGGGATTGCTGTAACACATGAGAAGTAAACACACAAAGAAGAGGGGAAACCTCATCATGAAAAGATTGAACTATTATAACAAAAGAGTAAGAACTAGACACTTTGATGCTAACAAGGTGTTCTTTCTAAGTGTTATACTTTTTCAAAAATGCTTAATAAATAAATCTGTTGGTGTCGGTTCGGATGGAGGTGGGTTTTTTTCTTTCTGTCTCCTGTGAGTAAAAGTTTGAGAACATCTTTGAGCCGATGTTGTAGCTAAGGCATCTTTGATTCTGAATGTGAACATAAACATTTATATAAGGTGGAGGGAGGAATGACTTCTCAGAGAGTGTCAGACGATAAGTGGAGTGAAATCACTTAACGGACCGAGCGGCTCTCAGTCATTACAGTCAGAGTGTTTGAAGCACTTTTTTTCCATCTCTGCTTTGTTTATGAGTGTGTGAGAGCTCCGGGAGAACGGCACATGTGTGAGTGTTTCACTACTTTTGTTTTGTACCTCGTTGGATTTACAAGCTCCACACAGACACGGAGGTTTGGAACAGATTCAGGGGTGATTAACGGTGAAAAAGGAGTCCGCGTGGTAAACAAGCGCCGACTAATGGGGGGACCAGAGTGAGTTAAAACAGGGATAAATACGTCTGGATTCCAGGCGTCCATGTGTGAAGTGTTACTCTGTCACGGTGACAGATAGGATGCATTTCAGGAAGAAACTATTTAGTTGTACGAACAGCAAACTCAGATTGTTACAGACACTCTGAAGCTCTGATGTTTTAAAAACAATAAGATCTCTCTCCTCATCCTGATTCTGTCACAAAGTTAAGAGCAGAGTGCAATTCCAGTCTATAATAAATGCATGTTACGGTATGAAAATGCCAACACATCTAGTCTTGTAATGTAGCTTTAACTTAGGGTGCTTTCACACCTGCACAAACCTCCTGAAATATTTACTGAAAGTTTCTGTGTGAGCTGCATGTGTGAACACTTAAAGCCATATTTTTCCCTCAGACTTTCCACATGAAGTTGGGATGGGCTGATGTGTGAAAGTTTACAGCGAGCGAGTGGGCGAGAGTAATGACGTTTATATCCTGCGACTAGTGAGCGGACTTAAGGTGCTTTAAAGTCTTTTCTGCTCACCAGTTTGTCCTTTTGAACTCTTATTGTATTTCTAAGTTTGACAAGGAGCCTCCGATGGCGCAAAAATCGCAATTTTGCATCATCGGAAGCTGTTGCGGTTAGCGGGGTGAAACTACAACGCTAGTTCCTCATATTTTCGACCACTGAAGCTACAGACCTGTCACAGATCAGTGGGTGGGAACTCACTCCCAGAATCAAAACTTAACGTCCGCCATATTGCTTGGAAGCTATGCTAACAGGCTCTATGGAGAAAGCTGATAATGGAGAAAAATTATAAATATAGCGGCGAGACGACTGCTGCCGACAGTCCGGTCTTGTGTCTTGGCCGCCGGGGCCAAATTCAACATGCAGAAAAAATGAAGTTGTATGCAGGCTGTCTCAGGTAAAACTTATATATCGGCATATCGGCTGGAGCAATGCGTAACAGCACAGGATGTGGACCTTAACCTGCAAGGAGGGCTGAAGACTTGCTGTGTTAGCACTGCGATAAGCCACACTCAAACCAATTTGATTGATTGCCCACAGACAACTGGGAAAACTTCACACTATGGGGGACAATTTCAGGAGTGCATGTGTGAAAACAGCTGTTGATATTCTGTTTAGGCTGCATTAACCTTTGATGTTTTCTCCGCCCTACAGTCCTCTGACCGGCTGCAACCAGGAGATCTGGACTGACCGCTGCCATGAAGACCCAGAAGGCTGAAGGTGTTACAGCTTCACCGTCCTGCAAACGGAAGCGTCGCTTCACCTTACGGGGCAGGAAGAAGAAGGCGCGGGGGGTCCGTGGAAAGCTCCGTATGCGCTCGATGCCTGGAGCCTTCCTGGTGCTGGGGATCATTGTGGTGGTGGTGGGGACGGCTCTGGCTGTGGCGGGATACTGGCCCTACCGTGTATTGAGGTCATCCCTCCTGGGGTCTGGTATCTCTGAATCGCAGAGTTCTGGCTTGACTATGGGAGCGAAAGGCCTCATCTCCACGCCAAGCCTCATCCACAGCGAGAGGATGAAGCTGCTGGGCCCGGTCATCATGGGCGTGGGGCTCTTCATCCTCATATGTGCTAACACGGTCCTGTACGAGAACCGGGACAGAGAGACCCAGATGCTGTTGGCTCAGATGCGGAGTGTGATCTGCTCGGTGTCGGCGGTGGTGCCCTCGGCTGACCTGACAGATATCGCTGCGGCTAACTCGATGGCCAAACACTACCAGTGGGTGAGCAGTTTACCCGCAGCCCACCTCAACATCCTGTGTCTGCAGCAGATGACCTCCTCCGAGCCCCTGCTGCAGACCAGAACCCACATAGACCAAGAGGACGGCGTGGAGGGCGTCTACCAGCAGGCTGTCCTCCACCACCAGGAGTCCGAGACCACGCCCTCCCTCCACTCCTCCCACTCTGACTCCTGTAATTCCAGTCAGACTGACTTTAACACGCAGGGTGGAGCTGGGCAGGAGGACAGCAACAGCTTCCACGCGCAGCCCCCCACCTACGTCAAACTCAACAACTGCCTCCTGTCGGCCAGCTCCATGTCCACACTGGGGGTGGAGGAGGTGGAGGTCCCTGCTGCCCACCCGAGGCGCTGTCACAGTATGAGCTACAGGACTAAACCTTACTTCCTCCAGACGAGAGTGCGTCAAACTGAAGGACGGCAAACACCACAGCGGGAGGAGGAGGAGGGTGGAGTCACGAGGAGAGAGGCGGGGTCACAGGTTTGCGTGAACATCCCCCCGCAGGTCGTGGAAGCCACAGAGGAGCATACGCACAGCAGCTGGCCTCGGTTAGACCTGGGCAGCGGGAGGCGGTACCTGAAGCTGGAGAACAAAGAGGACTCGGTGGAGAAACTGCTGGACCAGATGGAGCACCAGTGCTCCCAGTGGGATAAAAGTTTTGGATCAGGGCCTTTCCAATGATGAGGCGACTTAAGGATACAAACACGAGGAGGATTTTAAGACATTTTATCCTGGATTCTAAGATTTAACCACAGACAGAGACGGACACAAGTTCCGGATCATTCGTACTTTTTCACACAAAGATCTTCCAAAACGTTCTGAACCTTGAGTGGAACATTTATACCTGGGTGTTCCGGCGCTCTCTTTGCTGGATTTGGTAAAAGTTTTATATAATGAAGGAGAGTAGATATATGCAGACCCTACACTGTCACAGATCAGTCCAGTGTGGTCGCAGCAATGCGATAAATCAACGAGTGTGTGGATGCAAAAATGAGTTTGTAGTTTCCAGGACATGGTGTGAACGGCACCATGATGGAGGAGGAATCGAGGTGTGCAGGAGGACGGGGGATAGTTTTCACTGTGCAATCTTTTCTGAACCAAACTACCTGGACTCCGGAGCCCGAGAGGTGCTGACAGCTCCAAACGAAATGCAACTAGTATATACAAAATGGGTCTTACTCCTCAGCCGAGGTCCCGTACTCCAAATGCAATGCATGGCAGTGATGTACAGTGTGTTACATCTTAATACTTATGCAGAGTAATGTCAGTGTTGGTTTTATGTGTACAAGAATTGATGATAAGGAGCATTCTGGTTACTTACAGCCGAGGTCTTATTTTCCAGGTTTGGCCGTTATTTCTGCAGCGCTGAATCATGATCACCTGTTCTGAGATCTGGGAACACAACAACACTTCAACTGTTTCTGGATTTTATTGATGGAAAGTTTGGGGGATAATTAGGCTTACTCTCTTATCATGATCCTCCACACAACATACGTTATCCTGTACTGCAGACGCTGTATGTTTATTCATTAAGAATACTTCTTCACTCACATCTGAGTGCTTATCTATTCCAGTTTATTTCTCTTCAGAGTCCAAAAAAAACAAAAACATATGTGAATAATAAATGAATAAAACATTAGCTTGCTGTTAGCTGTGTGAGAATGCAGAAATGGGAATCAAATGTTGTTTGTAGCCACAGCTGAACAGTAAGCACAAAATGGCAGAGACTCCAATGCCATGTTAAGGGGCTGCGTTCTTTGGAGTTTGCATTAGAAGGCTGATTACATCACAGCGGCGAGGCCAAGGCTGTCCTGTTTCAAAGGCTCCTTCAAATGTTGCTGACAAACGGTCCCAACATAACCCAAGATTTATCGTGCACCATTTCTTTTGTAAACCTTCATATATCATCAAAGAGTCGCATTACATTTATGAATGGCATGAAGAATGCAATTATAGACTAAAGCATTGACCTAGCGTTTTTTTTTTGAGCACCACCAACTTTTTTTCAATTGCATCCCCTCCTGCAGCTACATGTATGATGTGCCCTTGGGCACTTAACCCCAAGTTGCTCCCGCTGCTTCGCCGTTGGCGTATAAGTGTGTATGAATGGGATCAGTTAATACTCACATCAGCCTCTGCAATCAGTGTGTGAATGTGTAGGTGTGACCTGCGTCATAAAAGCGATTTGAGTAGTCAGAAGACTAGAAGGAATAACACAAGCTCAAGTCCATTTACCATTTACCATATCAACTCAATTGAATCACTACAAATACTAATGTTAAAAAAAACAGAAGAGACTTTGAAACGTCAAATTATCTCTAAAATTATGTCAGCTTGTTCCGGTGCAGCTGTTCAGGATGCAAGGCGACAGGACTGGTGATGCAAAAAGGATCCTCTGTAGACCGGACCGTCTCATTACATTTACTATGGGGGGGGATGGGTGGTCCTTGGATGGATGCTCCCCCTGACAGCAATATTCCACCTCCCTCACTAGCTGGCCCTCGTTAAAGAGATGATGCATGAGCCTGGATCAGGTCTGAGTCAGTGACTGCAGCTAAGTTTCTCAGTAGTTCAAGTTTTTCTTTTGAGCTGTAAAAATAAATCTTCCCTGATTTTTCCTTTTTTACCATCCCTCCCTCTAGGGTTAGGTTTAAAGCGTGAAAGGTGCCTGCAGTCATTGCAGCTTTCAGCTTCTGGTCTCCAGAAGAAGAAACATTTCACTGTGTTTTGGTTGACTGGATATTCAGACGTGCATATACCAGCAAGAGAACACGGCTGACACAAAGCAGCAGAGCACAGCAGAGGCGGCAGTGCATCCTGGGACATGTAGGAAGTGCTTGCATGGCTCCATGATCCAGATGAAAAATGTTTTTCCGTATAGTTGTACTGCAAAAGGAAAAATACATTTGAAGCTTTGACATATTGTAAGAAATGTGCATGTTAGTCCATGCTTCCATATTTGGTCTAATGGAAGTAGTGTCAAGCCTATAAGCATGATTTGTGCTCTCTGTTTAAGTTATAATTGCTGCCCAGTACTTTCCTTCCCTCCATTTCCTTCTGCTCCTCTGGGGCCGATTCTCCAAAGGAACCTTTTCCATTTCCTCCTGGGGGATCCTGAGGTGTTCCCAGGTCAGGTGTTATGAGCCCTTTTCAGATAACCGTTTCAAGGGGCGATATTTTGTCCCTGTAACGTTCTGCTGTCAATCTTAATTTCTTAGTGGTGTAATGGGGGGGACAAAGTCATCCTCCCCTCCATTTAGTCTTCGGAGGTAGTACAGGGGTGATATGAGATCATTGGAGCCAGCGGGGCAGCACAACGGTGTGTGTGTCTGACTGTGTGTGTGTGTGTGTGTGTGTGTGTGTGTGTGTGTGTGTGTGCGTGTGTGTGTGTGTGTGTGTAAGTATGATTTCAGTCAGACTAACATGTTTACATGTGTTCTAAAAGTCCAGTTTCAGTCGTACAAACACAATACTTCAGCTTTTTCCAACATCATGTAAACGTGCTGACTGTGAAGGAGCAGCGGCTCTAGTCTGAGCTCCTCACCCAATCTCTAATGGTGCTTTCACAAATACAAAGAAAATCAGTCTACCAATCATTATTTGTATAGCGCCAATTGTTTTATCTCAAGACGCTTTACAAAAAGAGCATTTGGGATAAGATAAGAGGAAGGATTTCTTCTTTGTGTTCCTCCTCTGTTGTTACTGTTGTCCACACTCCCTTGCCGCTGAGGTGGAGGTCGAAGCAGGCGGTCGAAATCAAGAGATCTTCCTGCAGTTTATGGGATAAGATGCATGTGTGAATGCAAACAGCCACATTTTGAAGTCTGACTTTCCTTGGAATTATTCCTGCCAACCCCACTACCCTGGGAAGGGGTGGTAACGATAATATCCTGCAACCGGCGCACGACCATACGCACGTATTGAAACTGCTTCATTAGTTTTCTTTTCACCAGTATGTTCTTCTCCGCTCTTTTGTCGATACAGTGATGATGTTGAACTACATCTGACACTGATATACTTTGATTTAAAGGCAAAAACTGGCGTTATAGCGTCAGGCTCATGTTGCATGATTAAGCGACTGAGACTGTTCCTGTCGACAGGGAAAGTCTCCCGCTGTAAGGTGCATGTGTGAACAATATAAAAGTCAAGCTACTCAGGAGGATTTCAGGGGCAGCCTTGTCTGAAAATTTTCATGAAATGTTCAGGAAGGCATACAGTATGTGAGAAAACAGATTTAGTCCTAGCACGGCCAAACAGTGAAGGAAACTCCTTTTTTCCATTTGTATTCACAGTCTCATTTCATCAGTTACTCCATACTTGAACAATAAGCAAATATTCCAGCGTGTGCATGTGCTGACTCGTGCCGAGTCTTCAGGTAAAGAGTTACTAATTTGACTTTCTTTTAATGATGTGTCGTGTTCCCAGGTCTCAGCTATAAACTCGGTGATTCCAGTTTAATTGGAATCCAAAGAATGAAGGCCAAACCTGTGAAAATAAAAAAACGGAGACTCTCTGTTTGTTTTCCTCCTTGCTCGCTGTGAAAGCAGGACGCCTCCTCCTGCTGGTCTCCTGTTGATCGTCTCCTCTCAGATTGCTCTCAGTATTTATGAGGAGGGTCTCTCCGCCTCCGCACACACACACACACCTCCTCCTCTCTGCGATCAAACAGATTGTGCAGATTCAGTGAGCTGATCAGTGCTTCTGCATGGAATCTGAATCAGCGACCCCCCCCCCCCCCCCCCCCCTCCCTGTGTGAAACTACAGTCCTACTCTGGTTTTCTCCGTCTGTGCTGTCTGTTCTGTGTGACACTGTGTGTTTAAATGTATACCAAGCAATAGAGAGGTCTGACAGGACAATCATGGCTCTGCAGACCAACAAATGAAACAACATTTTAAAGCCTGTGTTGCAAATATAAGGCAAGAAAAGCAGCTCCTCGCATGTTGTCTCATTATTCCAGCTGTCAGGTTTAATGGCACAGTTTTATATTTATGTATGCAGCAAAAAGGGTTAATGGCTCCTGGTTGTATAAGTTTGCAGCATATAATCATGTGTGCACGCCTGCTGCCGACGAGCCCATCCCTCACACCTACAGAGGCTTCACATTTCATCCGTATTTCTCAGGCTGAATCGTCCATCTGGGATCTGGATTTTACACTTTATCACATGATGAATGATGGGATTCCTTCCTCTCCTGCTCCTCAGTTTGAAATGTAGAAGTGGTCCCGAGTGAGGATCAGGCCTAGGAGTGGCAGGGGGGAATTCCCCGGCTGCGATTATGCGGAGCAGAGCCTCCTGCACGCTCCACATTTTCCCTCCTTATTAGATTTTATGGTTTCTTCTGGGCAGGTATGCAGCCCCTCGTCATCTCTTTCTCATTTAATTGGCCGGTTACAGGACGGCTTCTGGGTTTCTAACAGCTCATAAAGGGGGCAGGCCGGACCTCTGGCCTCTGCTGCAGAAACACAGGTTGGAAGAAGATTGCATGGCTGCAGGAGGGCAGGAAGGTGCAGATCTGAAGAATGGTGGGGGTCATTCTGGAGCATCTGTGCCTTGTTTTGTTGCTTTCATCAAATCAGAGCAAACCAAGGAAAGAGGTGTTCCAGTAATGAACGGCTTTATTGATTCAAGACGCAGCCAGGATCATTTCAACTGGCGTGTAATAGTTGCTGTCCATTAGCTAATATGCCTGATGCATTAGAGTCTGGCACCAGAGGAACATCTGCAGAACGAGCTTAGAGGCGGGTAATTAGCTCAATTTATTTTCACCCGTTTTTATCAGACATTATAATCAATTTCAACACATTAAAACAATCATATTGGATATCTTGTCTCAACTCGTGTGGTTCAAAATGATGTTAACTTGACACTGCTGACATATTTCTGAAGCATCGAGGGTGTTTAACAGTCAGGGCAGGACTGACCATCTGGCAGACCGGACGCTCTCCTGCTGGGTCGACGCTCCTTTTGTCAAAACAACTCAGTCTATATATGAAGCACTTTTCAAGACAACAGAGGGAAAAATACACAGAAGAGAAAACCAGAGATTAACGTTAGAAGAGGTCAAAGTCGTGACACAGACAGCATGGCTTAAAAAATACAAAAATCGAATCTTCATGCACACGATTAACAACTTCAAGGTATCACTAAGGGGGAAATTTTACTTTTAAGACGCAGCTGCCTGATCATTTTTGTTTTCCACTGAGTGAGTAGGATGGAGAGAAGTGATTGGTCTCCAGATCTCTGATGGTTACGGGACGGTATACAGGGTATGCATTGACGTCACTTTCCCAGCGGGACACGCCCCCTCTGTTGGGCTGAGTGGCAGAGCAGTCTGAAACATGGCGGCTTTCAGGAGGAGAGATGAGGTAAATATCATCTTAAATTAAGGATGTTTGGATTCAACAGAGATCCCTCAAATTGACCAAAGACAGAGCGCTCTGTGGACATCGATGTGTGGACAACATTCCCAACAGCCCGGGAAGTACAGAAAGAGCCTGCAGGAAATGATCATGTTGTTTTGTAAATTAATATATTGGCCATTTGATAATCTGTTGCTGCCTCTCGACTATTTCTAATCTGACAACAACACATAGTACGACTCTTCAATTTACCAAAGGTACACATGATTCAGCAGCAAAGACGGGATCGGTTTTTAAGGCTGATGCTTTTTTGATCCAGTCGATGTAGCTCTTGAGCTCCAGCATGAAACCAAAACAAACTGCTGTTTAGCCACGCCTCCTCCATCCTGAAGCCTCCGCTCTCCTGCAACGACACACCTCCAACTCCCCTCCACGCGAGTTCACACGAAGGAGTTAGGATTTAGAACGCACCATAAAGCACAAGCGGCAGACAAAATTGTTCTTGGCTCGAGATGATTGCCTGTGCCCTGCATTGTTGTGTTAGCATGCTAATGTTAGCGCTCTTTAGTTAGCTCGTAGCTTCACATTGCATGTAAACTGACACAGAATGATCGTGATCTAAAACCTCTTACTAACATTCAAATAATCAGTGAGTATGTTCTTCTTCTTCTTCTCTCTAGTCCTTGACTAAAACAGATTTTATACGCAAGGGGAGGAGCCGGCCGTCCCGTCCATGTAAACACGGCTCAGACAACAACACAGCCAGCGGGACTCGAGCTTCTCACTCATTGTAGACAGTCTTGACTCAGAGACACATTTACACAGGAGATACTTCACTTCTGATATATTTATGTGTAACATGTCGCACATTCTTCCCTAAATTTAACACAAAATGCAAAAAACAGAAATCTTACTTTTACTGACCAAACAAAGTTCTTCAAAATCCAACAAAAAATGAATGAGGAGAAAACCAACAGCCACGACAGGTGAGGACAATCAGGGAGATCAACATGGAGGGAAACCAGACAAAGGGAGGAAGTAAGACAAGACGAGAAACACTGGGGATAAGGAGTACAAAATAAAACGGGAAACACTACAGACACACAGAGATCTTAAGAATGTAACAGTCACAACAGGAAATAGAGAAACATGAGGATTCTGAGGCCTCTCAGTAGCTATGTGCTTTCTGTCACTCACTGGATGTAAACGCAGTGACTTCTGCCTGCGTGACGTCACGTTTACATCATTTCCACTCTGTTGCAGAGGAGATCTGTTCTCTCTTCTTGGTACCACTGAGGACTCTCACTGCTGTGTTTCAAATCAGCTGCAGGCGAGACAGGGCCGGCTGAGTGATTCCTTCACAGAGACGACTGCAGCAGTCGAGGCGAAAAGAAATCAGAGTGTGAACGACGACGTCTCCGTTGAGTGAAACCAGCAGGGCTGCAATCCTAAAGGAAAGCGAGCACACACGATCAGAAATATACTATTGATCTCTCTGACTCATGGGAAGAGAATCATTAAAGCTGAATATGTAAAGTCCTGTTTAAGTCAATACTACGGTGGCCCTGAAGGTCAACTGCTGAAACATTTCAATAAACACAAAAAATCTTTATTGACATATTTATGAATGTGTTGACGAATATTTGGGGGATTTGTGAAATGTTTTTGCAGTTGACCGGCCACCGTACATGACAGAGTTGTCCTCCTGCAGCTCATTCATACTGCAGCTTATCAATGTCAGCGTCTATGATTAAGAACAACTTTAAAGATATTATGACTTTGCTTGAAACCTTTTTGCGCAGACACACACGACTTAATCTGAGTGCTTTCTGTGTGATGTAACAACCTGATTCCAGTTTGGTAAATTTACACAGTCAGTGATTGTTTTCAACTTAAAGAGGACATATTATCCCCCTGTTCCACCTTTTCAAACAGTCCCCTGTGGTCTAAATGAAACATCTGTGCTGTGATTTGGTCAAAATATAACATGAATCAAGCACCAGAGGAGGTTTGTGACCGTGTATAAACCAGCTCTCTCAGAAAGCTCTGTTTTGGTGTGTGTGTCTCTTTAAATGCAATGAGCCCCCCCTGAGTTTTCCTGGTAGACATCATTCCTTCGCTAGCGAGAATAAAAATTGCAGACCTGTGAAAAAGTTTTGTTCTTGTCTGGGGGTGGAGTCCATGTGTGGAGATACCAGAATCCCACTGTGACATCACAAGGAGAGCACATTTGAAACAGAGCATTTTTCTCTGTGTTGTAAGACTTATGCAGACCACAAACAAAGGACTGGATGGGTTTATTTTACAAAAAAAGTGAAGTAGAAGGAAAAGGGGCGCAGGTAGTATAGTGGTTAGTGACCGTGCCCCATGTGCGGAGACTAAAGTCTGGCAGGCGGACGGTCCTGGGTTTGAGCCCCACCTGAGGCTCTTTTCCTGAATGTAGTCACTCCCTCTGTTCCTGGTTTTCAGACTTTGTCTACTGTCCTATCTCTACAGTAAAGGCATAAAAAGCCCACAAATAAAATTGTGGTGTTTTAACCTTTTCTTCCCAAACATCTCCCAAGATTCATTGAGTGCCATTGAAAATAAATTGTAGATCTTTAGGCACATTTATAATCAAAGTCTGACATCACAATAACAGATAAAAGCACACGACTGAAGACTCTGCATGAGTTAATAAAAGAAACTTAACACAAGAAAATGGAGGCAAAAAGTCAAATCCTTGAGAAATGGGTAAAACCAGTTCTGGGCTGAACTTTTCTGTATATCTGAAAATAAAATATTAAACTGTGAGTGGTTTCTAATACGTCGACCCACTCCTGATTAGTCCATCAAGAAAAATACATGACAAAACAAGATGAGTTTCTTCTTTTTAACGCGACAGCTTATTCACTTTTTCTTGACAGGAGGACAGGCCTTATTATCGAGCACCGTCAGGGCTACAAGTGCATTTATAGATTTCAGTGTTTAGATAACAAATCCCCGTCATCATGTCTTAATGAGTAACGATTTGACTTGAGGCTGGACGCAAGCACAACACACAAACACACAAATACACAAAAACAGGGGCAGGTTTAAAGGGTTTTGGATTTTGGATTGGATTTTTGTCCAATGAGAAGAAGCGAAGGAGAGGTTGTGGCAGGCAGGCGGGAAAAAACACTATAGGGCATCAAGGAAACAAATGTTAAACAATACAGAAAAACTCTTGAAGAAACTAGTGAACAAACTTCTTAATCCAAAAAAAGGCTGACTCTATCGATACCACTGTTTGTGAGCAGGTGATCGAGTGGATGAAAGCTCAGGGGCTTTTGAACACTGCAGGGTTGATTGTAGAATTGGAAACAGGTGAGCAGCGAGGAGGAGGAGGTAGAGGTGGAGGTGGAGGTGGAGGTGGAGGTGGAGGTGGAGAGGCTTGACCAGGTAATGAGGAGGCAGGACTGGAGACTGATGAGCCACACAGGAAAACACACAGAAACAGGGAGGAACTGAGGGGCAACCTCCGGTCTTGAAAAATGAAGCCAATGAGGAAGTACAAAATCCTGCAGTTCATCGAGTGTCCACTAGAGGCTGGCTGCAGGAACAAGGGAAGTCACACCACAGGCAGAAAAGCCGTTTTTACAGCATAAATAAACATGTTTACAGCCTGGTACAAAAAAAGCTGAGACAGCATTTCCAGCATGGCGGCTGCTGCAGATGAGCCTCCAGAGCCCCCTGCAGGAACAGATGGCTGACGTCACTCAGGCTTAATATTTACAGTCTATGGGACTAACAGACAGACACAAGGGGGGGTGGGGAAACACAAGAAAACACAGGGGTTGTGTCCAAGGCCGTAACATAATAGCCGTTTTGTAAGTTCTTCCAGACTTCAGTTTGATGAATGTAAAATATTTAGCTCAGTTATTGTCCTTTGAACTCGAAACTAAAGCCTAAATTTTTGTTATTGGTAATGTGTTTGTATTTTACCTGTAGATGTTACTAATAAGTAAAAATGCAGGCAATAAAACCATAATTTTCTGGATATCTCATTATAATTCATTATTTTTCCTTTTTCAGGACAGCTGTTTAACATAGTTTGACGTCCAAATCACTAAGTCGGTGTTTCCAGCGCCGTTTTCCAGTGAGGTGTAATAAGGATTTGAAAAATGGCACTACATGAAGGATAAACCTTTTGATATTTTCTGCTGTTATAATCTGATGAGCGCTGACTGCAGCGCTACATGAACGTTTCGGAGAATATGAAAGGTAACTGGTCCTGACTGATTGCTGCAGAGGCTCGTCTGTCAGCGCGTCTTCACTGCTCCGCTTCATTCATAATGTGAGCTTCAAGGAGCATTAGTTCATCCCTGTAGTGAGAAAGGATGAGATGTCACCCAACTGAGCGATGCAATTAATATATGAGAGGCAATAAGAGGAGGATAAATGTAGCTTTGAGCTGGAGTCATAGTTGTGACTGCGCTCTCTCCCTCTGGCTCAGAGACAGATTAGTGACAGCTCCTTAATGTGTGACAGGAGATAACATTGTCCATCATGCTGACAGGCGTGACCACTGAAAGTTATCACTCAACTGTTATTAATGAAATATTGATATCTATCAGGTTGTTAAAAGTGCTGTTTCAATTAAATAAACATCTGAAAACCTCCAAAAAATCTTTCCGTTGTTATCAAACATGAACATTCATACGAGCCTTAAACCTGCATTCTTTCTGATGTCCAGCAGGGGGCCGCTCCACAGACTGCAAAAAGAAGTCATAGGGCCTTATTCACAAAAGGAATGCGCAGCTTTTGAGTTTAAAAAACATTGTCTAATTCACAAATTCACAAATGCACATGCACGGTTACTTGCACTTCTAACTGAGCTGCAGAGCAAACAGCGTCTCTGTGCGCGGTGAATATTTAAATGAACAATAAGGGCCCGTGTCCACAGAGAGGACTTTTTGCGCCGGCATTTTTCTTCTTTACAGTCTATGCTCCCCTCCTTTTCAGAGCGCTTCTCACCAGCGCTCGTTGTTGCTGCTAGGTTAAGAAAGTTGACTTCTGCTTCCCTCGGGTGTCTGCTAGGTGTGTTTTAGATCAGTGTGCAAAATATTTGCCCCTTCTGGATTTTGATTTGTTGTGAGAGAGAAGTGACATCAACGATTGTGGCACTGTTCTAAAAGTTCAACTGAGAGCGCTGTGAGAGCGGCGACAAAAAAACGGCGAGGGCGTTTTAGCCATCAGGCTAAAAAGGCTGAACTACTTGGTTTAACAGGTGCTGCCAGTGCAAAAAACGCTGGCCTCTCTTCAAATTCAGACACAAAACAAGAGCAAACTGCACAAAGCAGGAAAATGTTATGAGCGTGTTTGCTTATGAATATCATTAACGCTGCATGCTTTGTTATTTACACCAGATCAGATATCGGCAGCAAATGATGCACATTTACTGGAGCTATTAGTGGCAGCACTTTCTGAGTAACTTGAAGGGTCACTATTTACAGACTACCGCTAGCTTCTGGCTCAGATTATTTCTGATCACACTCCTGTTGGAAATTTACAAGAAAAAAAAAAAGGAACAATGGAGCTGAAACAGGAGCAGGTTTTATCCACAGCTGCCCTTGTGTGTATGTTATTGTTAGCTGAATTAACATTACAAGCTAGCAGGCCTTTTAAAGGGCATTTCCTTTTTTCTGAGGTTACTGTTATTGTCTCACTATGAGCGTCTCACTGTTACCACATTCTGTTCTGACATGGTGACAGCAGCCTATATGTTTACTGATAACCTACAGGTTTACTGCTTAATGTTTGCTTCTGGAGCGAGTGCTCCTATTGGCTGTTGACACTTTCATCACACTGAACTTCACTTTTTACATGAGCAAAGACTTCAAACTCCCCAAAAAATATTAAACTTTTGATTTTATCCGACTCTCCAGACGAGGAAAAGACCGACTTAAAGTCAAAGTTGTATGACCATCTTGCAGCAGACCATCAAGCTCACTCCAACAGTGATTTATTTATTGGAAAGTTGCCTGTGACAGGGCCACTGATTGCTATAAATTGATGAATGACAGTGTTTTTCTTGTTGGCTTGCAGACGTCTCTCAGCGGTCTCAGGTGTTAGAGACAGAATGAGCAGTGAGAGTTTCACTCGTTGAGGTGATTTTTCTTTTTATACTTATTTGAATGTTTGACCTTCACTCTGTAGAAGGATGAATGTTCGCTAGAAAGCTGCACATGAAATAAAGTTTCTCTGTTACCGAATTTCTTCTTGGTTTCATACGTGGATGTGACATCACAACTAGTCTTTGGGCCAATCACAGTCCAGTATGCATCCTAAGAAATGGTAAATGGGCTTGAGTTTGTAGCCCAGTTTGTAGTCTGGTCTTCTGACTACTCAAAGCTCTTTCACACTGCAGGTCACACCTACACATTCACACACTGATGGTAGAGGCTGCTGAGTAAAGAGTCCATCAGGAGTAACTAATCCCTCAGATTAGTCTTGCCCAAGGACAGCTGGGGATTGAATCTCCGACCTTCCAGTTGAGAGACGACCAACTCTACCAACTGAGCCACAGTCGCCCCTAAGAAAGTGTTTAGTGGAAACTTGAAACGTATGCAGAGGATAATCTTTGTAGTAAATAATAAAAATTGCCTTTTTTTTTTTAACCTTTTTGCATGTGGCAAGAGGAGTTAATATCATGAATGCTTTTGACAAAGACTCAGTACACATTTTTGAATCGAATGGGATAAAATAATTTAGTAAACATGTACCTCAAAAATGTTGCAGTATCATAATTTCTTAGCCCCGCAGGAGAGTATTTTCAAATGTTTTATAACATCCCAAGAAAGAGGAATAAAACTTAGTTATTATGACATTCATCCAAAGACTTGACAAAATTAATCTGACATGCATTTCAAGGTTTGCGCTGTCTCTGCATCATGTGGTTAGCCTGCAGGGCTAAAAACACTGATGATATGTGATGCCTCTATGATTCATGCAAGTCACTCTTTGCAGGGAACAGAGAGCGGGTTGTGTTTTTGAAGGTGAATCTTATCTCTGCCCGACAGCTGCAGTTAAACTTCTCACATGTGTTCAATCTACTGAAGTTACTGTGTGGACGGCTGCGGGGGACGTCTTCTCTGTAATCCTCTGGATGTTTGGGTTCATCAGTCAGAGGGAGAGGGAGAGGGGTAGACATCTGGGTTCATCAAGACTACTCAGGCAGAACCACAAACAGAACCACAGACGGGCAGATGGACCGAGGATGAAAGGCTCTGTGGAAGCGTCTGTCGGCTGCAGTCAGGTTGCAGCACTGCAGACATCCAGCTTTCTCAGGCTGGTTCAGCACTCTGCAGAGTTTACAGAGCCAGGAATCCATCCTCAAAGCTAGAGTCCTAAAAGAAGAGGGTTTTGTTTCTCCTAAAGTTTTCTGAGAGATAATTTGATCTCAATTAGAGGAGTGATTCAGCCATGGCTGTGCAGCCTGCGGGTCTGAGCTGCACTCAAACACCCACCCAGCTCTGTGCTACACTTTGTTCAGTACATTTGGATCCATTTGACATCTTCAGTTTGTTTTCTGATGATTTGACAGATTTCTATGTTGATCAGGTCTCCTTTTATCTTCATTCCAAACTGTCTTTGAGCTCAAACCTGCACAAGGTCAGACTGATGAAATCTCAGTTGCAATAACACTGAGGTGTTTTTAAGGTTTAGTGAATCTCTAAACTCTTTACAGATATGACTGACTGCTCCGGTCCTCCTCCTGCAGCAATAACAGAGAACTGTTTTTTGTAATAATGGATTTCAAAGAGAACGTGTGGGCTGATTAATGTCTGACTGACAGGAGGAGTTAAATAATTATCAAAGTTCTCAAAGTTTTTGTTTTTATTTTCTGAAGCTGAGTCAGAAAACTTGGACTGTCTCATCGTCAGCTCACAGCGATTAGTCATTCTTATAAATTTAGTTATATAATCAGGGATACAACCTCTGCTCCAGTATTCAAATGTGTTGTTGTGGTGGTGAGGGGGGGAGGGGGGAGGGGGGGGGGGGGGGATCTGACAGCCTGATTTTTGTTTCTGTCAGTTGCATTCATCAATGCAGCTGTGTGATTATGTGTTCAACTTCTTCATATTTTGTACATCATGGTTTGCTCGGAGTTTGTGGAATATGACGATCTGCTGACTGTCGTGTGCTGCTGACTCCGCCCCTTTCCCATGAACTTCATAGCTTGTGTGCGACCGCTTCGTGCGATCTTATTTGTCAGGGTTAGTGAAGTCAGATCACCAAAAGATAACGTGATGTTTAACTCCCCTCAGGCCTCGAAAATCTGATCCATGTAATCCAGAAGTAAAACAGACTTCTGTATCAACAGTGCACTCATAAGTCCTGACCTTTTTCCCACAATCCCCTGTGGTTCAGCTCCTCCTCAGCACTCATGATGACCACAGGACACCATCCCTGTCACTCATCTGCTGATTCAGCAGACTGAAGCTTTACTCCGGAGAGAAACGGCAACAGTTGTTTCAGCACATAACCTTTCACTTTGTTTTTATGATGCACATACAGCGCCGCTTGGAGCTGTATTTATCTACAAGCGTGCTGCCGCCGCTGCAGCCTCTCCCCTAGCAAGCTGCTATTTCAATTTCCTAAATCCTTTAGCGCCACCTACAGGTGAGTCAATTTTATTCATTTATAGCCGTGTCTCACTGAACTGAGAAAGTTTGGTCTATCGAAGGATTTCCTTCTCGTGTCAACACCTGTCCCCGCCCTTACCCTGACGTTCCTAAGCACTACCGCTGTCGCCTAGCAACCTCAGTAGCTGCACTGGAACTACATACCGCGATAATTATGACTACTGTTTTTAATTTTCGTGAATGAGCATTTCAATGCACACTCCGATTGGTGCAGCCCCTGAATCAGAACATAGCCCTAGACTATATAAAAAGATGGTCGATGGTGGCGCAGTGGTTAGTGCACACGTCCCATGTATGGAGGCTGTGGTCCTCCAAGTGGGCGGCCCAGGATCGAATCCAACCTGTGGCTCCCTTCCTGCATGTCAATCCCCACTCTCTCTCTCTCCCTGCTTTCCATCTATATCCGCTGTCCTATCTCTCCAATAAATGCACAAAAAGCCCAAAAATAAATCTTAAAAAAGATGGACGACGTTACAGCTACCTAAAAGTGAAGGAAACACATTTAGAGCTCCCCCTACTGACTCATAGCGGTATAGGTCATATGCCCCCCACTCCATGTTAACAGATCGGACATGGGTCAAGCTTTAAAATCAAAATATACTACAAATTATTTTTCTATAGTTCTTTCCTTATAGTTACATTTTATCATGCAGATTAATGTACAAGTGTTCGTTTTCTCTGAGACATTTATTTTAAATTATGTATTTGATGCTTTAAAAAACTTGGATTGGGAACTGGAGGGTTGCCGGTTGAAATTGTTGGTCAGGAAGTTGGATGGTTGCTGGAGAGATGCCAGGTCACCCCTGAGTAATGCTGAGGTGCCCTTGAGCAAGGCACCAAACCCCCAACAACTCTGGCGCTCTAACAGTCCCACTTTCATCTCTCCTTCATTGCATGTCCTTAGATCCTGTTTGTTTATGTGTGTATTACGGGCCTATGTGTGTAAAAACCAGAATTTCTTCGGGGATGAATAAAGTTTGTACAAATTAAAACTAAATGAAAGTGATTTTGACAGCACCGTTGGCACATGAGACGCCTGCAGCGCTGTAAGCACCGGATTAGAGTAGAGGAGGAACGGTGAGAAGAAACGTCAGCAACACAAACACAAGAGTCATTGAAAGGTATAGTATGTAGAATTGTATGACAGTGTTTACTAAATTAATAAAAAAAATGTACTAAAACTTGTGTTTTATTTATTTTTTTGTTGAGTACTTACATTACCTCAAATATCTCCAAGAGTTATCAAAGCCAGAGAAATCCATCATTTTATAGTTGTAACGGTATGTAACAAAATGTTTATCGTTGCCGTGGAAACACCCAATGTAACGTCAAAGACCGCTGCATAAGGAAGCGTGAGCTGCTACTGAAAGCTGCCGTACTGTTGCTGTATGAGCTGCTGTGATAGAAAAGTCATGAATATTATACTTGGATACATCGTCGGTAAACATATTCTCTTCCTCAGGTCGGTTTCACCCGTTCGTACCGACTACGGTTAACACAGAGTGTTCACCGCGAGGGGGGAGGGAGGGAGTAGCAGAGAGAGCTCCCATGATTCCCCGCCAGCCTCAACGTCATCTTTTGTTATTGTTTCGATTGAGAGCCCCCTGGCGACGGATTTTATAAACTGTGCGTTTCCAAGTGTTTGCTCCACTGCCACGAGAATCTGTTCTACCACCCTGAGGGATGTTTAAAGATTCATCAATAATTTAAACGTATGTTTAGTTAAGAGGAAGAGGCTCCACCAGCCGATCTTTACTCCTCAGACTCTGACTCCACATGTGCAATAAAGCTTCACTTTTATACGACAGGAGGTGGAGCTGCATCGTTCATCTTTATATACCGTCATTGATTTGAATTCAAAGTGGTGTGGAGATGTTTTTGTAAAGAAAAACTTTCAGATTTGACTTTGCACTTTTGTCATTTTATCTCTTAAACTGCGTCCAAGGCTTAGCTCCCTTCCCAGCTTTGTGTTTCCAGTAAATACTTTACAATTCCTGAATTCCTCTCTATCTTATCAGCAGAGTTGTTGTGCACAGAGCAGATTTCTGCTATCGTCCCCGTGCCCTCTCTGGCTGATAGTGGAGCCTCGGGTCGGCCGAGCTCTCTCAGTCTGCAGATAACAGCGTGAAACACTGTCCTTGTTTCCACATTGTCTGGATCCACACCGCTGCCCTCTTCCTGGCGGATCTCCTGATGAAAAGCTTTTAATCTTCCCGATCAATAACGTGGAGAGCTCTCTGAGGAGCAGTTTGGTTCTGCTCGCTGAGATGACACTGTGTCCTGTATTTGAATAAGCTCTCTCCGAGGAGCGAGGCTGTCACAGATCTGTAGGAATCTCTCTGTCACAGTTTTCTCTGCATGATGATCCTGTTGCAGTGTGTGTGTGTGTGTGTGTGTGTGTGTGTGTGTGTGTGTGTGCTGAGAGAAAAGAGAGTTTAATATTCATCGGCTCAGAATGCACACCAAGAGAAAACTGTCAGATGTTGTTCACTGTAATGCTGGAATCCCCGAAACACTTATTCTGTCTGTTTGACTTCCTCCATGTCTGCTCAGCTTATCCCGAAGACCAGAGACAGACTGAGATCAAAGGCTGGCCCGTGCATTTTCAACAAACTCCACCCAACACAAACCCACATGTAAACTTTAAAAGCTATTATTGCTGCAGTCACTGACTCATGCCAACAACTATTCAGCACAATCTGAGAGCAGTTTGGTGCAACAAAAGGACTTTAGGCTAGCATTAAGGCAACCTTTAGTAATATTAAAAATGACTCCACGCAGCCACAGTTCATGGTACAATCAATAATAAACATTGCGCTTTGAACAGGCAGTCTGAAGAGGACCAGCGACACTAGAAGTGTGTAAGCCTGAGCGGTGTCTCTGTCTGCTAAAGACCCTGACACACCAAGCAGTAACTACTAATGGAGAATAATGTCTGATAAAAAGTTGAAAATGCCGCTGGCGTTGTCAGCCTTTGGTCTTTTAGTGGAAAAAGAAAAGAAGAGGCGGAGGAGACAAATAAGGAGAAACCACACTAACGGGTGAAAGCATGGAGACTACAGCGACATGCTCAAAGGGCTTTCCTGAACCTGTGTCGAGGTATAGTGGTGCTATCAAAACAACGACTGCCAGCTGTGACTGGAAAACAAAAAGAATATCTGGAGAGCTGAGGGGAACGACACGGCTGATATTCTTTGAAGATTCATCTCAAGGTGTGACACCTTTAATAAGGCATGAAGAGACAAGTTAATCCCTTATCTCATTGATTTTTTTTTTTACCTTTGGCAAAAAAGGCAGATATCTGATGTTATCAGACTTCTTCTAAGATTTATTTTTGGCCTTAATATGTCTTTACTGGAGAGACAGGAAAGTGGATAGAGGTGGAAATCAGGCAGAGAGAGAGAGAGAGAGAGAGAGAGAGTGGGGAATGACTTGCAGGAAAGGAGCCAGAGGTCGGAATCGAACCCGGGCAACCCCATCGAGGACTGCAGCTTCTGCACATGGGGCAAGCGAACGGACCACTAGGCCACTGGCACCCTCAATGATGTACGCAGGCTTCAACAGTATCATGAAAATAAATTCCTAAGAAGATTTCTCACAGGGAGTAACAGGAACACTTCTTCTGCAGAAACAACTCTCTTTGGTTTTACTTAGCTCCAGCTCCAGCAACACTTGTCGTACAAAGATCAACTTTATTAACAAATTACACGGCTTGTGGCCTTCATCAGGGATCAGGGAGCAGGGACCCTGATGAACGCCAACCACAAGTGTTGCTGGAGCATTTTGACCTCTCCTAAGCCTTTCACTCTTCATGCACCTTGGTAGTTGGTGAAGATCCTCTGCTTCTTTAGACTTTTTACTTAGTAGGAGGCAGGAATCTCAAAACCTGGTTGAATAAAATCAGAACTCCTTCTATGGTCAGATACCATTATAATTTTATGAACTGACCCTTTAACATTCTGCAACTCTCTGTTAGGAATTGGCTGTGTCCCTGTGTGTGTGTGTGTGTGTGTGTGTGTGTGTGTGTGTGTGTGTGTGTGTGTGTGTGTCTCTGGTCAGCCTGAGGAAGTCTTCCTCCTGAACTCGTCCTTCATTCATTTATTCATACAGCAGCTCCTCTATAAGAGCTCAATGAGAGCAGGTCCACGGGATGCTGCAGCGCGCACACAGACGTTTTATTAACGTGAAGATGATCTGCTCCTCGTTGTTTATGTGTGCAGCTGTGGAGCTGGATTAGATGTTTACAGCTGAGCATATCTGTCCATTTATAGGAACAGTTTGTGTTTGGTTAGTGTTGTGTGTGTGGCCGGCGGTTTGAAGGCTGGAGCTCCTCTCGCTTGTTTACCGGCCGTCTCCAGGCTGCAGTCATGAATCTGCTCCACGGCTGCCAAGGCAGGACGGAGGGGAGGCCAGTCTCTCTGTACTATTCAAACAGAATAATCAAGCTGGATTCCTCTACACTTTGCCCTACAAGCCACACTCTTCTCTCTGCACTCGCTCCTTCAGACACCTTATATAAGGCCATCAGTTTTGGATGGATAACAGAAAGAAAGTAAGAAAATTCATCGGTTTCTATTAAGACTCTTTCACAGTTCAAATTAGCCTCTGACTTAAAATAACTCAGAGTACGGCGAGCAAAGGAAACTACATACTGTGACTTACAGCAGCAGAAAATCAGCTCATTGAACGGCTGTTATCGTTTGTCTTTAGGAGATATTAGACACAACATCAGACCTTGGTCTCCTTGTTGGATGAGTCGACTGTTATCAGCTACTTGTTGCACACTTGGACGCTAAGAGGGCCTTTCAGGCGTGCATGGATTTAACCACAGGGCCCTCTCTCCTGCTTGTGTTTTGACGGTGTTTTCCTCTTCGTCATGGAGAAACTGTTGTCGACAAACTTTCATCGCCATATTTGTCGTTAAAGAGGACATATTTTAATGCCCTTCTCCACCTTTTCAAACAGTCCCCCTGTGGTCTAAATGAAACATCTGTGCTGAGCTTTGGTCAAAATATAACATGAATCAAGCACCAGAGGAGGTTTGTGACCCTGTATAAACCAGCTCTCTCAGAACGCTCTGTTTTGGTGTGTGTGTCTCTTTAAATGCAATGAGCCCCTCCCTGAGTTTTCCCGGTAAACATCAATCCTCTGCAAGAGAATAACAATGGCGGACCTGCACAAAAGTTTTGCTCTCGGCTGGGGGTGGAGTCCATAGGTGGAGATACCAGCGGAGGGGAGGGTATTTACTTTACCAGAATCCCACTGTGACATCACAAGGAGAGCATGTACGAGTGGTAGAGCTCCCTGGAACTAACTCACAAGAAATATTATATCGTTTTAATGCACCATTTATGGTCTGTGATAAAAACAAATAATTTTCCATATAAATTCCCTTGAAATATTGTATGAATAAAAGTTAAGCTATAGGAAAAACTGTGCAAACCCCAGAGGCATGCACACAACAAAGATAGAATTAAAAAGCTGAAGTGGTGGTGCATTTGATCTATTAAGAAAAGTATCACACACACACACACACACACACACACACACACACACACACACACACACACACACACACACACACACATTAATTGTGGTCTGGCTGAAATGGAAACCATCTCTTAGCAGAGCTGTCACTGCGGCCCCAGGACGACACTATCAGTAATCCCCACATGTACCACTTTGTACTTCAGGCTGTGTTCAGCTTCTCTCTGCAGCCTCAATTTAATCCCCCACAAACCGGAAACAAGTCTGCATTGTTGTTCTCAGAGAACCGCTGCACCTCACTGCATGAACTTTGAGATTTATATAAAACGTTTTGAATGTTCACAGGTTCTGTTCTCTGTCTTCCACCTGCTCGGGGCATCAGGTCCTGGAACGAGATAACGGCTTTACTCAGGAGCTGATACGAATCCAAATGTAATGTCTTTCAGGGGACGCCAGTATTTCTGCAGATCGTGACAAGTGATGGTCATCAAACGTATGAGCCTAACAAGAAAAACTTTAACACAAAAACAAACTAAAACATCATAAAAGAAAAAGAGTTGAGAATCCCTGTTGGTAGAACCGACCTGTTAGAGGGAGCTGCAGTTGTGCAGTCAGCAGAAGAAAAAAAAAATCCTTCAGTTTCTGGCAGCAATAAGACCAAAGCACAGAGCCGGGGAGAGAGGGGGAAACATGGGAAGAAAAGAAATAGCAAGCTTCTGAAGATATAGCCTAAAGGTCACAGTGGTTGTACAGTTTTCCGGTAGACTGTAAAGAACATGGACGTCGTCTCAGTGATGTCACCCACTGGTTTCTGAAGACGAGTTGTTTTGCACAATGATGGCAGTTATTGTTAGAAATGCGTTCTCTACCTAACTTACGCTTGGTCTAGAAACAGACAGAGCTGGAGCTGAGGCGGGCCTTAAGACTCAATCAGCTACAACATATCAGTCAGTCAAATATGCCACGCCCATTTCCCCCTTTTTTCGCACAGCACAAAAAGAGTTATTCTGTCCTGAAATAGCTCATCAAAAAACTAAAATATTAGGCCAGATGAGCAAAAACCTGAACAGCTGTTTAAGTTTGATGTGCTAAAGCTTGTTAGTTATAAGGTTTGGAAAAGAAGGCAGGATATTTATGAAATTATTTCAGTTTTCCCCTCTGACGTCCTCGAGCTGCGAGGTCTGAACTCTCTTACTTGGAGTTTTTTTGTCAACTTTTGTGCAGCTAACGAGAGAAGAAGTTTGTGTTTGAGTGCAGTCACACAGGATCAGAACTTAACCTGAATGCAGATTGAAGACGCTCGAATGAGAACTCTGAATTGATTTTCCTGCCAAGTAAGAACTCATAGATCCTCCTCTCGTCGTGCAATAACAGACTCAACTCTAAAGAATCTTTAAGGAGCTCCTGCAGCCGCAGCAAACTCTGCAGACGGAGCTAAAAATACACAAATAAAAGTGCTGAACAGGAGGAAATACTAACTCAACCACTTCACTTACTTTAATAAATAGCAGAGAGAAGCTTAAAGTCGAGGAGGATTTAGTGCCAAGTTACGTTAATACTCGTTCATGTTTGCACATCAGCAGGAGGAATATAAGCTTTCTTTTCAGGAGTATCAGCAGCGGTGCAATCTTCACGAGTAACCTTTAATTGACCGAGTGTGTGATGTGTTCATATATTGTCTTCTACTCACACTCAGTTTACTCAGGCCATGACAATAATCCTTACACGCCTCATTGTGTCTGAGTGAGCTTAAGGAGAAAAACGTCCATGGAGTCCACCCGCACACCGACCTGCAGTCAGCCGAGATGATGTGCACAGAGAGAGAGAGAGAGAGAGAGAGAGAGAGAGAGAGAGAGCTGCACGCTGGAGGAGTGTGTGCATCATTAGTGGGTCGTCTGTGTGCAAACTGAAGAGCGAGCTCTCAGAGGGGCCCGAGCACTCGGTGGCAGAACAATCAGCAGTTAAAATAAAGGACAACACTTAAGATACGCTCTCCCTCTGACGTTACACAGACGCCCAGGAAGTCTGACAGTATTTTTAGCTCCTATACAACACAGCATCGCTATGCTACAAAAACAAGTAATATCTCCATTAGCCTGGGCTCTGATACACATAATCTCCTCTCCTCTCCTTCTGAAGTTGTCTTTATCTCGCTGAGAGCGACCTGTTTCCCGCTCAGAGAGGGAAACAGAAGTCTGAGTGTCCTCTTTCTGAAAAAAGGCCCCCGGATGAAAGAGACGAGCTAAATCCTCCAAACCCATCCGAGGAGACGTGCAGAGAGTCAAAGCTGATTGGACTGTTATATAAGTGACAGTCTGTAAATTTACGCTCATAAATAACGAAGCAACAACTTCAAATGGAATTAGCATTTCATCATTCAGAGGATTTTTTTTTTTTTATCACTAAACACTTTCAGCTGGAGAATTTTTTCTCCACCTTTGAAAACCTGTGCACGCTGAAGCGGTTTGCAGTTGCTGCTAACTTGAAACAGAATCAGTGGGTTGCTTCTCTTTGGTTTGGAGTGAGTCGCTGTGTGAATTAAAGGAGTTCAAGTGTCTTAGGCCACCTAGCGTTTTTCCCGTGCAGTAAAGCGCTGGCTGTGCGTTCTGGAGCTCTTGCATGAAGCGTTTCTGCTCTGTGAAGAAAAGCGCTGCACGCCCGTCCTGTCGCTATGACAACAGTCTGTTGACAACGACCGCTGTATGACCGACACTGCTCCGTTACTTTTTACTGCATGTTTCAAAGACGATGTGGGTACGAGACACAATCTGTAGGCGGGAAAAACACGAGGAATATAAATACATTTGGAAAGAGAGCGACTTTCTGAAGAGCTGAAACATTTTCAACTTGAGTGCTCGTAAAAAAGACACTTGGCACTGCACTTTTTCTCCAGGCGGCCGCTTTCTGCTTGCGAACGCTCTCTACTCGTTGAAAAAAATTGAAAAAAGACGCTGACGCTCAGAAAAAAAGAACGCTACGTTGACACGGGGCCTTCAGCTGTTTTCACACCTGCACAAAACTCCTGGAAATTTCAGGGTGAGCTGCAAGTGTGAACGCAAACGGCCACATTTTTCACCCTACTTTACACAAACTTTTCCCTGCTAGCCCTTGAGTAAAATGTTCGCAAGAAGTTGAAAAGAACTGATGTTTCCAAAAACAAAAAAAGAATTCACCACGGTAAGGCAAGAGGGCGTGAAGATGTTAATATCATGCTACCAGTGGATGAACTTTGCAATCTTTCTGCACGTGCTTACTGAAAAAATAACAAAGATCAATTTTTTTTTGACACCAAGCTCCTCCTCTCAGAACTTCCAATATCTGAATAGCTGTGCCTCAAAGGGGCCAGAACAGTAACAGCTTTTGACTTGTTATTGTTGTTACAGTAGAAGACTCAAGACTCTGTTTGAAGTTTACAAAGACAGGATTGTGTTTACTGGGTGATATTGACTTCTTTTGTGTGCAGGCGAGCAGCACAGTCGCATCAATCAACAGAACTTAGTTTCACATGTAAGTGAGCGACGCAGAGCCGCCGTGAGGCTGCAGGCCCGAGACCTGATCAAAGTAATTGAATGACTTTGTGATGCTGCGAACGGAGCAACTTCCCAGCGGGGATGGATCAGAGGAAGCTCAGCCGAGGTTATTGTTCTAAAATCCCTCTGCTGCTCACAGCACGCCCTTCATACATCCCAATTTCTCCCCCCAGCATCACCGCCGTGCTGCTGACTGCAGAGAGGAGTGCAGAGGAGTGTGAGTAAGCAGCACAACCTCTGCAAATCGCAAGGTCGTATAACTACCTTCTCTTAATCCACAAACAAAGTGAAACGTAGAGGAAGGATTTTGGGCTGAGTTTCCTCGCTGACTGCACAGGCTCGTCATTAAGACCGAGCACTGCAGCCGCTCTGAGCTCTCTGACAGTAAACCTGCTGCAGCTCTCACACAGCTACTTCCCCAACACATGTTGAAGTCTCTGCTGCTGTCAGAGAGCCTCCACCAGTATAATCCCAGTGTCAGAGAAATGCTAAGCTAATGGTCGTTATCGGGGTGTGGAGCAGTGAGCGTGCAGAGCGGCTCGGCTCTCACATCCGTGCGTGTGTGACGGGGAGAGGAGCTGCTGCACAGCCGAGACGATGAGTCAGAGGAGACGACAGACTCTGTCGACTCACCCTCACTTATTCACATCAACATCAAATCCTGACTCCGGCTTCAACGGCACAGAGTTATCCTCAGAGACACAGCATGGGGCACAGGCACATCTCGGCAGCACAGTTAGCATGCACAGGAACGAAGGCACACAAATACAGAAACATGAAATATTACATTTTCATTTGGCAAAGATTTAATACGACCTGCTGGAGTTCAATCTGGATATTTGAGGGATTCTCCTTAAGAAGATATCTCCTTAAGCTGGAAGAATAAAAATGACATACTTATTGTCCATCTATGATTTGCGTGATGATGCTTCAAACATTCTGTAATGTTTATTTCAATCAGTGTAATTTCCTGCAGAGGATTATTCATGTATCTCTCTATCTCTAGGTATCAGTAAAGATACTCACACCATATCGATCTTTTTACATCTCTGCAGCATCGACTTTGCAGAGCAGTTGTGAGTCAGTGTTTCTTCTCTCTATCTCTTTATGCAGTTGCTTAGACATTTTGTGAAACATAAATCTGGTGTTCTAACAGACAGGTTGCAGAAATATGTGCAAAATACGATATAAATATCTGTGAGTAATAATCCAACCCGACTCGGCCACAACCTCTCTCCACCAATCATCCTGCCGCGGTCAGATTTTAAAATCTGTTCTCTCTCGTCCAGTCGGTTTGTCATTTCAGTGCGATCGCTGCGACCGTCCTCCGCCTCGGTCACCTCCATTCCAGCTCAGCAGAGTTCAGATCCAGCCTCAGAAACCCACTCCTCATCACACCCAGTGTTCTTCTATCACCACCACCACCAGGGTCTAGACTCTGTATCCTATCCTCCGTAATCTATCCTTGCTGTCGGCCTCATTACTCCTCTGAGTGCATGAAGTCGTCATGATGGAGTCTAAGATTTTGCACATTTATTTCCTAAATTGTTAAATAAATAATAGTTCATTCTTAATGAAGTCTAAATGTGTAGTGTAAGGGTCCAAAGGCGGCTTCTTAAGCGACATTAATCAGCGTAACTCACATGAAATGAATGCTCCATCTATAAGGTCTAATTCGGGGGGCTCCAAAACTGAATATACAGTTTACATGCTCTGCTTTATTGCTGACCATATTTGTGCTCTGCTTACTGTAGGTGACCTGCTTTTCATCAGGGTTACTGCTTTAAACCTGTTTATTGATTTTACATCTTTGGTATCCTATCAACCATGCAGCCTCCTGGGATGTTCATACTATAAAACACAGTGTCAGTGGGAAAACGCTTCATGATAAAGACTCCAGGCAAAACCACAGATCACTCACATTTATTATCATCGTTATTCATTCCTTGCTATTAAATCAAATTATTCAGCGGGTTTAAAAAACACATCAAATGTATTCTAAATGCCTTTATGGTCCTTTCTGCACTTAAAGCAACAACATGTAGGAATTTGACTTGAGGCTCTTTGGCTCCGACCGAAGGACGCTGAGTGCCACTACACTTTTGTAAAACACTCACTGCTGTATGTCTCCTCCCCTTCTCCGCCTCACAGACAACCTGCAATCATTGACAAGGAGAGGAGCGCTGTTGTGGGAAGCCAAAGTCGACTGACATGCTGCAGCAGTCTTACAGGATTTTGTGCAAATATGACTCTGCTAGCGTCAACAGCCCGTCGTGGAGCCCCATATGTCTGCAAACCTGAGACAAATCTGGGTTAGACAACTTTCTGCACCAGGAAGAAGCTGCTTAACATGAGACATCAGCGGCGACGATATCTGTTCAGTATAATATCACCAGAGATAAACACTGTACTTCTTACTCGAGCACTCTCTCTTTGTGTCATCTTAGCGTCATCTATCAACATCCACTTCTTCTCAGCCTCAGCCGTTGTATCAAACAGTACAATGACAAGCTAACTGGCTATTGCCTTAAAGTCGTACACACTTCCTGCAGGAGAGCTGTGGCCCACTACCAAACATAGTGATATAAGCAGACGACCGCGCGATCTGTAGACACGAGAGAGACGCTGATCTCACTGTTTAAAGTTCTTGTACTATTAGATTGACTTTAAAACTATTATTTTAGGGTGGGGACGTTAGATGTTGTTGCTTTAACACTGTTCAGCCTTCAATCAAGATATTCAACTGTAAACTATTACAGAGGTCAGAGAGTGTTTTGAAGGAAACATGCGGCGTATTTTTCTTCATTTGTTCTGTTTGCTGTCGTTAAAATGGCTGTTAGAAAGGTGCAGACGCTGTGTTATAATCGCTCATAAATGTTTAATTAAGATAATATCTGGTATTTAAATCAGCCCACAAACATCATGGAAAATTCTTCATGAAATTGGTCTCTGCAGGAGATGTAAGACCAGCAATGATTATGATGAGGATTTGTCTAATCCTCTGAAGGATTGTGTAATGTTAGAAACCCTCCGGAGCAGAGCGGGACCGCAGGAGTCCTTCTCCGTGGGATGTTAGCTTCTCGTCTCCCTAATCTCAGCCGTACTTTATAACGTCTTTATAACTCTGTTGCCCTGGCAGAGCTGCTCTCTGGCCGAGGAATCCTGCACGAGCCCGGAGACTGCACGAGGAAAGTGGGAGAGCAAACAGCCCGAAGGCAAGGCAACATACCAATTTATGTGTCAGAGCTGCACGGATGATCTAAGACACACTCCCAGAACAGCAAACAAACGCACACACACACACACACACACACACACACACACACACACACACACACACACACACACACAATCATTTCATAACAGAAAGGCACGTGTGCTGCTAGTAAAGAAAGGCTTTCTGATGATTTGAACAGTTCTTCATAAAAGGGTAAATATGACAACACACCAACAGACGAGATAGCAAAATGATACAATTCAGAGGCGCTGGTAGCCTATTGGATCGAGCGAGCGCCCTGTGTACAGAGGCTAAGGTTCTTGAGAGCGGGCGGCCAGGGTTGGAAACCGACCTGTGGCCGTTCAAAGGCAAGTATGTGAACATTTGCATTCACAGCGCAGCCAGTAGTGTACCTGCATGCTTGGTTCAAAAGCAAGTATTTTGGACTTTAAGGCCCTGACACACACACACAGGAGAACGCTCTGACAGTCGGCAACATGCAGTCAGACATCTTTGTGTGAGAAGACGACGGATCAGCATTCAGTCCACGTAGTGAGCCGGGACCCCAGCTGAAACCCTGCTCTCGCTCCACAGCTGCACACAGACCATCAGAGGAAACACACACACTAAGCTCCTCTCAAAAACAGCTCGATAAGACTTTCCAAAAAGTCAGAGGGGTTCTCTCTGCTCGACTGTATCCTCACCCCTGCACCTTTCTGACAGAGAGAATAAAGAAATAACAAGAGAGCGGAGGATTACGCTCCTCCTGTGGAGACTCAAACATCCCCTTTCAGACGCTCTCCATGTAAGTTATTCCTCTGTGCAGCTGTTTCCTCACAATAATGAGATTATTCTTCCATAAGTTCTGCAGCAGATGCAAAAGTTATTCAATCTTATCTTCCAAAGGGGATATTAATGCTTCGCTGGCAAGCTAAGTCTGAAACTTAGTTGTGCATTAAGTGATTTAGTTTTGCTGTCTGAACAGGTGTACTGTAACCTGACATAATGCTTAAACAACAGATTTGGATGTCAGTGTGTGTCTGACATGATTTATCCTGACACTGACAGAGCCCTGGGACTGTTACTCACACACTGCCGGAGGAAATAAAAGTGAGTAACACTCAGCCCCTGAAAGTGCTGCTTCAGACATCGCACTGTAAAACATTATTTAGAGCAACAAGAAATAAGGATTTCATTTTGCCAGGTTCAAAAGAAACGAAACGCTAACTAGATATTAAAAATAAAGCTTGACATAAATATGTAAATGTTTTCAGATAAATAAAAATAATTCTAAAAGAACGTACATTGCAATAACAAATGCCTGTAGTGATTTAAAAATGGTGTCATTACTTTGTTTGACTGTATAGTTTAGAATCCTCTCAGCACTGTCTGCAACACATGAAGAAGCGTCATAAAGTAATTTACATGCAGTTAGAAATTCGATTTATGGTTAGAATCCAACCAAGACCATTTCCTAGTGGCTAGTGCGCGCAACACATTGCACAGAAGTCCTCAAAAGCGGGTGACCTGGGTTCCAATCCAACCTTGTGGATCCTCCTAAAACACAATTAAAAATGTCTATTTTTCGCTCAGCTCATGATGTCGGAGAATGGGCTGACGTAGCTTTATTTCTTCTTCTCTAAAATCAGAACTGGTCTGGTAAAACCCCCACAGATCTACCTCTAGCAGAAAGGCTCATTTGAACAATTTCATTTGAGGGTCTCAAAGGAGTCTGTCTGTGAGGGAGGACGGCCACAGTCTTAGCTGCTCACCTCAGGGTCCTGGAGTCTCAGGGTCCAATGCTTTAAACGAACAGCACAGACAGTCTAAACAGTAACTGTATTTAAACAACACGCTGGAGATCCTCCCAGAGAAGAGCTGCACACTCATCACAGAAAGTCTCTGTTCTTAATGTGATTGTAATGACCGTCAAAGAGCCACCAGACTCCTCGTCTCTGCAGCAGAGAATCATGGATTAGCAGCCTCACATCTCCGTCCCTGCGACTCTGAGCGCTGATAAACCAGTGTTTCCCCTGACTGCCCACATCACACACGGTTAAGATCACGCCGCTTCAGTTTTTAAACATGCCGGGAGAAGAGTTTTTGCAGAAATTGGGGAACTACTTGTCCTTTAACTTGATACAGAAACGTATTAATTATGTAAAGTGACTCAACAAACCCTGACTTGCATGAATTCAGAGCAACTTTAACTATAAGATAATTAACTCGCTCCGCTTCATCCATCCATTATCTTTGCCACTTTTCCTGCTCGAAAATCAATTACAGGGCTCGCTCAGCTTCAGTAAAAAATAATTGAATATTCCTTTAAATTGTTCCCTTTTACACGCAAAAGAGAACATTTTGTCTAGGTAGGGCAGCAGCGTACAGAGCAACAACGGGTGTGTTTCATCAGCGCTGCAGACATCAAGCCGAGCAGTGTTCAAGTGATTTGAGAAGTCAGAAGAAGAGAAACAAACTATACAAGCTCAGTCCTTTTACCATTTACATGAAACAGTTGTGTGTGTGTGTGTGTCACTCTAAAAAGCATGAACAACAGATTTAAACGTTATCCCCCTCACTGTGTTTCCTCATGTTTTCAGGCAGCAGCCTGGACGCCTACTTTCTTTCCTGATACCTGAAGATATTTAAACTCAGGGTAACGTGGGAGAGGTCTTCTGCTCTGAGGTGATAATAACTGACTTGAACCTGATCTGCTTCCTGTTTGTCACAGCTGTCAGAGCAGCTCCACGCTGAGATGCTCTATGACTCATCAGCGTGGCATCAAGCTGAACTCCACATTTTAACACACACACACACTTCTAACGGCAGCATTCATAAAGATTTAAAAAGGATCAAACTTCAGATTAAACTGCTTTTTATTCTTTTCTGTTCACACTTAGCTTCCCTGTTTCATTTTTATGTAGTTTAATTCTATAATTGGACAGTAAGGCCGACATTACAAGCACATCAGGGAGATTTTTGTATGTGCAGACGGAATAGCGGCCTCTAAGCCTGTTCCTGCAGGGGGCTTTGGAGTCCCACCGATGGCGGTCTCCATGCTGGAAACGCTGTCTCACCCTAATGGCAGGCTGAGAGCTGGAGCTGAGGCGGGTGTTAAGCCTCTTGGCAAAATCGTTACATAACGCCTGCCTGTCAATCAGGTGGGGGCCTAATTGTGAACAACACTTATCCTTCATCAAATCAAAACGGATGCGTTGTAAAAACACCACCCCCACCATAAAGTTTTTGCCGGTGGAGACATGAGCTAATCAGACCTATTTGTTTATTTGTACCAGGCTGTAAAAAATGTTAACCTCAGCTGTACAAATTGGAATTTTTGAATGGGTGTGTATGTGACTTCCTGTGCTTCTGTCGCAAGCCTCTAGTGGACACTTGAGGAACTGCAGGATTTTGCACTTCTGCTTCGGCTTCATTTTTCAACACCGGAGGTTGCTGCCTCATTTGGAGAAGCAGCGTTTCCTGCACATCAACTTCCTGTTAGAGTACCCTGTTTCTATAAAGCTCGGAAACTCCAACAACCGAAATCCAGTTAAACCATCAGAGTGACTCTCTGACAGGACTAAACATGTTCTTATCTAATATTTGAACGTAGAATATCATGTCAGACGACGACTCAAAGTAGGTCAAGTTGAATGATTAAATATGGCAGTTTCTCCTTCTGAAACTTAACAGGCTGATATCCTAAAGGGAAAACATTTAAATCTTGTTTTTAATTTTTAAGTCATTAAAATTAAAATTGCATTAAGGTGAATTTGCACACAAATAAGAAAAGGAAGCAGATTTAGGATGATAGTGTTGTGTGATTGGAGGTAAATTACAGCCATGAAGACTCTCTCACTCAGCTGAATCTGTTATTAAAATGCATCTCTGTGTTTGTACATGAAAAGCCTGTAGCTGTTTCCTGATGGAGCAGTGAGACATTTCATTACTAAAGACATTAAAAGTCACCCTGCGGGATCCGTTAGATGTTCAGAAGAGCAGAGGACACGCCAGGGTGAAGATCAAAAATAGAAAAGCTGAAGGGGGCTGCATGGTTGTTGTGTTTTTGTGACTGATGATGAATGATGAATTTTAAACTCAGGCCACGGTGACGGGGCAAAGTGTTCACAGTGGCGCTCAGGCAGATGTTTTAATTTCCCTCCAGGTGTGGCTGAGATATCACGTTCATGAGAATGTGTCACACGGATAATACGTCTGTCAGAGAGGACTGCAGACATCGAACAGGTTTTTCTGATGTGGAGAACACAACAGGGGTAATCGGTCTTCATACTCTGCAGCATATGGACACACGTAAAGCATGCAGTTTGATGATAAAGCGGATTCATCAGAACCGTAAACCTGATAACTTGGGACAGTGCAGAGCGATCTCACAGTCAGCTCAACGCACAACAAAGGCTATACGCTTGTGAGTGTACAGATTTCCTTTGGCTGATTCGACATGTTGAATCTGCGTCAGCTGTCGGTGAGAGGAATCTCTCTGATTGGCTTTTGGGAAGTTTCATTTATCTCCAGTTCTCGACACAGGTTCAGGAAAGCCCCTTGAGCATGTCGCTGTAGTATCCATGCTTTCACCCATTAGTGCGGTTTCTCCTTATTTGTCTCCTCCGCCTCTTCTTTTCTTTTTACACTAAAAGACCAAGGGCTGACCTGTGTAATGACCTGAGTGCAGCCGCCACCATCATCCGCTGCACACAACCTGTGAATCTTCAGAGGCTGCTTCGCCTTGTAAAGGATCCGAGGATACATATTTAAGTGGACCAGGCTGGCGGCGCTGCTTTTAACAGCTTTACTCCCTCATGAGGTCATCATCCTGCACTTAGGGAAAATTATGGTGTACTAATAGGTTCATGAAGCTTCTGGAGACTGAAAAGAGTCCTCAATCATCAAAGACAACAAGTGACCAGAGGAGGGGGGCAGAGCGAGCTGAGGGTCTGTACTTCACAGGTCCACTGATCGCCCCAATCATTGGATGTGTCGAGAGTTGTTGGACTATTAGATCAACTCTGAAAAGACTATTTTAAGATGGAAAAGTTACATGTTGATGCTTGAATGAATCGGGTACTCCTACCACCCGACTTCCCTGACGCCCAGCCGCCTCCATCGGATTGTGTCATCCCAACAACCTCTGCCGTCCTCATTCATGCACGGTCTGCTCCGACCGCCACCTCAGCAGAGAGGAAGTGTGGACAACAGGAACGCAAGAAAACCTTCCTGCATCTTATCCCATCTACCCCCATCCCATTATTCTTTTGTAACATATCAAGGAGTAAGGTGTTTTACCTGCTCTTGAGATAAACAAATTATGAATTGGCGCTCTACAAATAAGATTGATTGATTATTATCTTTGTATTATTTTAAACTCTCTCTCTTTTTTTTAAGTAGTTTGTGAGGTACTGGATAACTTTGTTAAAAAGTTAAGTTCAGTCACTGAGTTAGCTGAGGTGACGCCTAGAAGACAGTTGGCAGCTCCTAGCTGTCACTCAAAGAGGCCACGCCCCCTAAATATACACACCTTTAAGCCTTAATATAATTTAGTTATAGTCAAAGTTCGACAGTTGTTATGAATCCAGAATTAAGGTAAAGAGAGATACAAATTGTTATTTTTGTACCAGGCTGTAAACATGTTTATTTCTTGCTTTAAATTGGACATTTTAACATGCAGCTCTATGGGGGTTGACTCACGTTTGAAGCTAGCCTCTAGTGGACACTTGATGAACTGCAGCTTGTTGTACTTAAGAAACAGATTTATTTCCCAGCCCTGCAGGTTTGCTGCAGCTGAACAAAAGACTTTCATTCTGCCTGCAATGTGAATGCACAGCGTGTGCGTTTGTGTGTGTGTCTGTGTGTGCGTGTGTGTGTGCGCGTGTGTGTGCGCGTGTGTGTGCGCGCGTGCGTGTGTGCGCGTGTGTGTGTGTGCACGCTTGTGTTTTGAATAAATCAATTTGAGCTGAAGAATAGAAGTTCACACACTGTTCTCATCTATAACGCTCTGACAGCTTGATGCTTTCATGTGTCAACACTCCGGAGAATAAATCAGCCGGTGACTCTGTGAGAGCCAGAACTCGGAGTCACTTAAGCTTCAAACTTCAAAGTGTGCGTCTGAGCCGTCTCAGTGTTTAGTTTTTAAATGGATCTCAGAGGAACAGATGGAGGACGACGAAGACACCGACACTGTGTGTGATGAAATAAGACAGGCAGGTGATCCATCTTCATACGGACTGAACTCCATCTGAAATGTGATGAGAAACCAAAACCTGAGGGGGCCATCCAGATGTTTAGCGCATCACACAGAGGAGTCCTCCAGGCCTGCTGCAGGAAACATCTGTCCCAGAATGCACCTGAAAACCTGAGCCATTCACAGGGCTCAGAAATATTACGACATGATTGTGATTCAGCAGAAAGGCCGAGTGGGTTGATTTAAGGCCGCGCAGAGTCAATAAAATACCGACAGAGAGAGCAGGAGACATTTGAATCAGCAGATTGCAAAAGAAGAAAGAGTCCCACAGCCAGCAGGACAAAGAGCACAGCGTTACACTCAGTGAAATAAAATATGTCTTTGATTCATTGCAGCAAAGTGAATTACTTGGAGTGGACTTCAGTGTGCAATGAGGCCTGATACAGTCTGTGTTTAGTCTGCAGAAACAGAGGGATAAGGAGCTCATTAAAAGTCTTTTTCATCAGCGATATAAGTTCACAAAACAGCCTGAGGATGATGAAACAAAAAGAAAGAACATATGGCTGCCAAAAGCTCCATTAATGTCGAATATATTTAGGTATATTACACAAATGTGTGTTTGCTCTGCACGTTATTGTAATGCTGAGCACAGGAGAGAGTAAATAAAAGAGCAGACTGCAGACGGAGCTGAACCTTCTGCAGTGAAGCAGTCGAATATAAAAACAGAGGAGGGTTGAAACGATGTGCACAACAAACACTCTTATCTCATATTCAGAATATTGTACATTTTCAAAGCCCGTTCTCTATCAGTACAACTGTCATGTCATCAAACATTATGTCCACACTGCATCTTGCCTCTAAGGCTCAAACTTTCCTTCTTTATTCCCTCAGAGCTTCTGTCAGGCTTTAAATACATCAGACGTAAACGCTGAAATGGACGATACTTCTCACTAACAGACTGTAATCTGGTTTGTTTCTCTTCTTGCTCCTTCTCTCTTTATTCTCTTTTATAAAGAAGTTTCTGTATTTTTGTATCTAAAGTTGCATTTTAAATTCAGCAGTTGAAGGTTCAGTCTGTGTAGTCAGCTTTGGGGGCGGCAGTAGTTCAGTCTGAAGGGAACTGGAGGGTCACCTGCTCTAGTCCCGGTGCGGGTGTGACATGTTAAAAGGGAATGCGCTTGCAGTTAAGAGTGGAGCACGGAGTTCATGATCTGTTGCAGGGTTAGGTGGTTGATTGTGGATGGGGGCATTGCATAGTCACAGGAAGTTGTGTGGAGAGTGATTAAAAAGTATGGATGGGTTGGGGTGCTTGGATGTCAGTTTTATGTTGGGGGAAGGGGTTGAAGATGCTGAAATGTTTGATAGACATGATTTGGTTCATTCTTTGTTGTTGAAGGTGGGATTTGTTGATGTGTATCTGTGATCTACTGACTTGTCCGAGTTAGATTATCTGGGAGCGATTGCTTTTGTCTCCGCCCACATATCAGGAAAAATCGCGATGATTTCCTCATTGAACTAAACGCTCTTGATAAAGAAACACAACTGTATCACTCTCGTGATTATTTCTCTCCTTATTCAGGTATGTTTATGGTCATAAACACAGCTAACATGTCCGAAATAACTTACTAACAAGTAAAGAGTTTCATGACTAAGTCATTTCGATGTTTGAGTAAGTTTAGAGTTAAGTTTCAGAACAGTAAGTTTGCTAGCATACGAGCCCGTGCTCAGAGCCACAGCACAACCTGTAGCTGCACCGCAGCGTCTTCTGTGTAGTCTTCTGTTTCACAGGAGTGAGGATGTGTTTAAGTTGTTTCATTGTCTTATGTAGTTGGACTCATGCACTTTTATTAGCTCAATACGAGTTTAAGACATATATTTGATGCTTAAAAGAAATGTGAGGAAAAGCTTTATTGCAGGAAAATACTGTTTGTTATTGTTTGTAAAAGGAAAAGGTGTATATCCTACCTCCACCTCTATTCATTCTGAAATGTGAAAGATGTTGTAAATGTGTACTTTTGTACATTGTTATATTTCTGTAAACAATTCATTACACTAAACGCTCTTGATGAGGAAACACAACTGAATCACTCTTGTGATTATTTCTCTCCTTATTCAGGGGTGTAACACGGGCCAAGACTGGAAATTGGTCTTGAGCAAGGCACCAAGGCGTAAACAGTAGGCGGGTATTTTTGAAAACTTAGCCCGGGAGAACAGAGTTTTGTTCTTGTAACGTCACGCTGTGCGCCGGTTTCTCCTCCGTTTCGACGTCATTGTGCGACGCTGTCACTTCCATGAGATTAGTGCGATGGCAGACGTAACCGAACTAGCGCTTCCGATTACACGCTCACACATACACACACAGTTACTCTCCCACTATGTCGACGAGCAGAGGCGCCTGACTAGACGACTTTGTGAATGAAACAGTCGTTGCGGAGGAATAGCGAGAACATGTTAGAATGTCAAAGACGTCGTTGTTGACTTGGCGTGCTCATGACAGCCGTGTGTTTTGCATTTCATGTGGACGTAGATGTTTTTGAGGACTCAGCCTGTGTGGGCGGGATTATGAGGAATACCATCATTTAAAAAATACCCGCCTACATGTGGACTCGGCCTCAGATGAGAAGAAAGGGTTTGAAACACTCGCTGTTTCATCAGCCTCTTCAAACACACACTCATACTCAGAGACAAACGTCTCGTGAAAACTCGCTTTTGGGGCAGTTATACTTTTGTTTAGACTCTAAAACACCCCCTGCTGCTACTCCAGCTCTGAAGTGAAACCACACAGGAGAGGACTGAACATTAACACAGAAACCTCAAACTGAATGCTGAGAAAAAACGATGACTATTAAAAAGTCCATGAAGCTAAAGAGGCGACACAATCGAGAGTAAATCCCTCTGTGGACTACGTCGTAGATACAGAGTCACACTGTTTCTCTAGAGCAGCTTTTGTCCTGACATTTAACTAATAACCTCTCCAAACTCGTACATCAGTGTTGCTGGGAGGTCATTAAACAGAAGATTTATTGCATCTTTGACTGCTCGGTTTAATTTCCCAGAGGGCTGTGCAAACGGATTGCTTTTCATTTATTCATGTCAGGAGGCGGGCTCATAATAAGACTAAATACGACGGATGTTTTTGTCAGGTACTGCATGCATTAAAAACACCAAGCAGGCCTCGTGTCGGTGCAGAAATTGAGCAAACAGCTGCAGAAATTGAAATATTCGAGATTATTCAGACTAAACAGGAGACCCTTCAAACAGACTCAAAGCCTCGCTGGCAGCCCTCCAGGCGCTCTGAAGTTCACAGAATCAAAATGTTGGACAGAAAACAAATTTGTTCTGTTGAAATCTTTACCAGTTAGGGAATAAAAATCCAAAGGATGGGCTCAGATGAATTCAAACCAGTCTTAAAACAACACAAACATGCACACTTGTCCAACCCTCAGTCTGCCCAGAGGCTGTCTCTTACCTCTGGGCTGCAGTGGTGCCATTAAGCAGGAAATAACTTTCTCTCTTTCTGTGATTGTTGGGGCCTAAAAAGGGTGATTCCACCTACTTTTGTTTGGTAACATCCACTGTGAGGAACTCAGATTCTGCAGAAGACGTTAAGGAGCTTCAAGTGCCATGTTATAGAAAACCTGAAGGCGTTGGTTGCATTCTTTTTGATTTGCTCTTTCTTAACTGTGAGAAGATTCCCTCTGAACTTCAGCCCCTTACCTTACACAATCAGAATCAGATTTGTTGCAAGGTTTGTTTTCTGAATCAAGGAATGTGTCCTGGTGTTTTCAGTGAAACAATAAAAGAACACAGAAGGATAAACGTAGAAAGCGAGTGGACAGCAGTCCTCTTGCTCTTAGTGGACTTGAATAAGATAAAAAACACAATAAAAATCAAACGTGGAGAAATAGAACACTAAATATATACATAAAGAGTAATAGTGTGAATGTGAAGACTGAGCACTTTGGATACCTGCTTTTTAATTAAAAAAGTGATGAGCTGCGACCAAATGCGGCCATGACCTCGAGTGCACTGACATGCAGCCACTGCATGCGACCTGACGTGATTGGCCGATTCTTTGTGCGTCGTAAGCAACCGCCTCACTGCACAGATGGTAAAAGCATTTCACCCTGTATAGCGCTTTTTACACAACATGTCACAACCCCCCCAAATCACACCACGCACACTGATGGCAGAGGATGTCCATCAGTGTGAACTAATTCCATACAGTTTAAATCCATTGTCTCCTCTGCAAGACCGCCAAAACAGACCGCCTCTTCTGTACTGGTGCGACTTTTATTAACCATTCTATGGTCAGTAGGTCGTGTCCCGGCAGCAGAGGTCGGCCTCTCGAGTAGATGGAGCTCCCCAAACCGTCAGCGAGTTGATCTGGTACTACCACCACCCGACGTCCCTGACGCTCAGCCTCCACCATCGGACTGTGTCATCCTCACAACCACCGCCGTCCTCATTCATGCGCGGCCTGCTCCGACCTCCACCTCAGCAGCCAGGAACACAAGGAGCACAAAGGAGTAATCCTTCCCTGCATCTTATCCTATCCCATTTTTCTTAACGAGTAAAGTCTTTTGTAAAGCGTCTCGGGATAACACTCTTTATGAATTGGCGCTTTACAAATAAAGAATGATTGATGGTAAATAACAGGAAGAAAAGCCGCCATCAGCTTTTTTTGTTCCATCCATTCCAGCTTATTTTTTCTCACCCTTTGTCAAAATACTGGATCCCTTTTGAGCTATTGTTTGTCTCAAGTCATTTAAACCCCAAAATATTACCAAGGTTTAAGAACACCTGAATTTTCCTCTCACATATCTGCATTGTGTGGATTCACACATTTGAGAAAGTCGATTTAAAGAAGCTTAACGTCTGTGAAAAGTGAGTTCTATTTCTCAAGAGTGTGAGTTGCATTACTACCACTTAGGACCTGAATACATCTTCTACCACAGGACTTCCATATGATTAAATGTTTATGACCTTGCAGTAGTGGAAGGATTCACATGGCTATTGAAGGGTTACATGTCCACACCATGAAAGGCGAATTAGAGTGGAACGACCAAAATGTTAAGCTTTAGAGAGAACCGTGACCATGAAGTCATTATTACAGCTCAGTGTGTATCCATACCTCCACCTCCTGCCAATTTTTATCTATAATTCAGAGCATGTTTTCTTTTTTCTTTTTTGTCCGAAGCGTGCATTTTTCCTTCACGGGTGTCGTGTTGGGCTCTGCTTACATCATGAGATCTGCAGAGCCACACGGTCTGTTCTGCTGCTGATAAAAATACATACTGCAAGTGCTGCATTATCCGAGCGGGATGCAAACCTGACAATCTGTTCGACTGCACTGCCAGTGGGCACGGAGGGACTGAAACACCAGGCGGTGCACACACACACACACACACACACACACACACACACACACAGGGCACTTTCTATACTGTGTTTATTCTCTGTACATTCAGTGTAATGAGGAGCGGCTCTGCAGGAGGCCAGAGGTTTGCCACAGCTCTGTGTATCTGTGAGCTGCAGCTTCTTGTTGCATTAGATGAGGGTGACTTCTTCATATCTGCTGTGGCTAAATGTAGCAGAGAAGTGGAGTTTTTTTACAGTAAATGCAGTGTGCTCTTCTTGCGGCACATAAACCCTGAGTGTCCTTAACTGTCTCTGTTGTTTCCTCCGTGTTGGTAAAAATGTGGCGTCACCCACTGAGCAGACAGGTGCAGCGAGTGACGGCGCTGCCAGGAATAGACGGAGTGTGTGTTTCAGAGTGTTTGTAGGCTCAGCGAGAGACGGAGGACGGAGGGATGGCAGCGGATCTGAGCCTACCAGCGTGTGTGCAGACATTTTAAAGCAATGATAACCACATTAAGTTCAGTCGGCGACTCGGCTGGCAGTAGTGGAGCTAGCTGGCTCCAGGCCAGCTGTGGGAGAGAGAACAGAGGTGATAATGTGATGATTTGGATTTAAGGTCTGCAATTATTTCTGAGATTCAGAGCGGCTCTGGATGCAGAATTAATCACGTTTGTTTGGTCGAGCCTCAGATGAGAAAATACAAAACTGTTTTTTAGAGGGAAGTAGGATGATTGGATATTTTGGAATGGAAGTTTGTCTAATTTAAACCTCAATTACAACCATGTTTACTCAAACGGTTATACAAGCTGACATCCCCTGTCCGCTCTGATTGGTGGAACCTCGAGCACTTTTATCAGGTTTTAGTCAGTTTTAAATGGTTTTCTTTCTCCTTAAGGTTTTGCTCCTTAAATCTATTTGTTCTCTGCCTCATGGTGGATGTCAATCAAATCTATCTACAGGTGCAAATAAATTCACCTGAGCCTGAACTGTGTTCGAACATGAACTGTGAACTGTGAACTGTGTACGTTCAAGAAAGACAAGATAACAATGCGTTAGTTGGTGTCTTCAAAGATGGACTTTAGTGATAATTCAACATCAGACGCTGTTTTTCAAACACCAGGGAAAGTCTGATTAATGTTCAGCCTGAAAGTGAAAACTGCATGAACACCTCATCATGACAGACAGGACAGTAATCCGTGACGTCGGCGCTCGCTGTGCCGGCTGGTGAAAGTCGTCGGATGAGGACAGTTGGGGTTGCTGCAGGACGGAGCAATCAGCAGGTCAAGCACACAGACAAACAGCATCACTGCAGGGAAAATGTCAATCCTTATTACAGCACAAGACAGCAGCAGCCAGCGGGGAGGAGAGATGGAGACAGAGGAGAAGGAGGAGGAGGAGGAGGAGGAGGGAGGAAGATTAGACAAGGACACAGAGTTAGGAGAAGAAGAAGAAAGAGGGCGAGCGAAGGAGATGAAGGAGGCTGTTTGGAAAGGATGGGAACAGAGAAAAGTGACAGGATGGGAAAAAAGTGAGAGAATAAAGGGATCAAAGAGTCACAGTGAAATGTGGAAAAACTCATTTAAAGAACTGTCGGCTGTTTTTGGTGTTCATGTAAATATGGCCACTAAAAGCAGCCTGTTAGTGGAAATATTATAGGAATGTTTCCTGCAGGGTGTACGGAAAAAAACACCAGGGTGGACATCTCTTCTTCACAACAAGCTCTGATTTACAGCTTGATTAATAAACTTCATTTAACTTTAATGTTGACAGCACTATGTTGAAAGTGTGTTTTGTATTTTGGTGTTGGGGAGGAGCATTGTCTGCACAAAATAAGACCAAACTGGACGAGGTTGTTAAACTAGGCAACAAGACTCACTGGGAAGCAAATGTGCAGAATTTCTTACCTGACAGATCGGTACAGCCTGAATTTAGCCAACAAGACTACAGCGGACCCTCAGCACACCGATTGGTCTGAGTATCATCTTCATCAGCATTTATAATGATATCAAAACCATCATCGTCATCATTAAGTTTGTAGGTGTTCATAAATAGCTGGGTCTTTAGCTTTTTCTTAAAGGTGCAGAGGGACTCTGCAGATCAAATGGTATTTGGAAATTTGTTTCACCTTGGGGGGGCGACAGAAGAGAAAAGTCTAGTCAGCGTCTTAGGACCCTGTTGTGAAGGTTGGATCAGACGCCTTTCATCGACAGGGCGTAGTGGGCGGGAGGGAGTGCAGACCTGGATCAGAGAGTTTAGGTAAGGAGTTTAGGTAGGTTTGTGGCTCTGTTTCGTAAGCGAGCAGCAGAGTTTTAAACCTCATGTGAGCAGTAACTGAGCCAGTGTAAGGAGATGAACAGCCGAGCGACATGTGCTGTTTTGTGTTTATTGTCCAAGAGAAAAAAGACAGAGGCAAACAAATAATCTGACACTATGTTTCTGAACTGAACCCAGGTGTCTCTCTTTAACAGCTCATTGGAGGTAGAAAATTTTCCATCCTTCAGAATGACAAATAACCAAGTATACATAGCTTCTTTTTGTGCCTATTTATATTTGCGCCTTATTTTTTATTGTTTTAATGTAAATACTTGCTGCTGTTTTATCCTGCACTACAACAAGCCTTTCTGCAACGAAATTCCGTTCTGATCCGCACTGTAAGGTACAATCTGAATGACAAAAAAGAAAAGTCTAAGTCTAACTCCAATGTGTGTTTCCATTGCACCACTGTGACCTCCCTGATTGGTCCTTGTGGGACTTTATGCTTCAGGCTGAACTGTGTGTCCAACAACATCCAGACTGGACCTGCTGCCTCTGGTTTGTCTCTAATAAACAGATGGAGGAAGGTTTGTAGAAAAACCTGCAAATACCAAGAAAATCATGCACTGTGGTTGATATTCAGCAGAAAACCTGATGTGTTTATTTCAACAAAACCCTTTATATTTGCAAGAGTAGTTCCTTTTTTTAGATGAGACCTTTTGCAGATAAACACATCCAGCATGCATCAACCCCTGAATCCCAAAGATTGCCTGTTTCTGACCTGATTTGACACAGCCAGCCAGCCAGCCAGGCTTTTTGGTGAACTAAGAGAATCACCTCCTGACCCTATCTCTGGCTCAGGGGATGCAACATCAAGGAGTCAAAAACATGATTAGCAAAAATAATCTTCTTCTTAAGGTTAAACAGAAACAGGGGGGAGAGGAAAATGGTGACTGAGGCCATGCTTCTGGTCCTGGCTGCAGATTGAGAGAGAAAGGGGAGGAGCTTGACTCAGGCTTTTGTAGTCAGCCCACAGGTGCAGCAGATCATTGGTTTAGGAATGTATGGCGGTCAGGTATTGAATCAAAGATAACAAAACAATGTAAAGTTTGCACATAACACATTACTCAACATGATATGAAAATAATTTAACCTCCTTTAAAGAAATAAAATCAGTGTATTTCTCAACATTTTGAATTTGTACAGCTCAGTTGATTGGGCAGTGCATTTCCTGGTGCAGGACTCCGAAACAGATCTCCACTGGTCTTTTTAGTGATTTATAAAATGTTGGAGAAGCAGTTTAAATCTGTTGGCCGGCTTTGCACCCTCTGCTTGTAATGCATGTTGTCTAAGAGGGGGAGGTGGAACAGCACGATGTGTGTCTTAAGCAGTTTCACTCAGAGACCTTTGACCTTGCTTTAACCTAACCAAACCTCGACGGCTAACAGAACGAAACAGTCACAGTTTAGGACACAGGTTTGCTGCCTTATCTAAAAAATGACGACACAACCCAATGCAAGCTTATAAGAAAAATTCAAATCAGTCTCACAACACTGAGACACAAGCATGGTGTATTTTGGTTCTCACCACATCTATCCACACTCATTGTCTTTTTAAAAAGTCGATCCTTGTTTCTTTTCCTCTTCTGGCTTTGAATTTCCTTTTCCTTAGAGGGGATTTCCCACAGCGACCTAACCAACATCCAATTTTAATTTGCACCATTAGGGCGGATCAAAAAGAGGCTCAGTCAGAGGAGCTGGGACGTTTTTCTGCTGCAGCTCCACTTTGTACTTCGGGCTAATGAGATGCTTTTTTTTGTTTGCAGTAAAATGTGCTCAGAGTTCAGCTTAAAACAATCAACAGTGGAATAAAGAGCCGGGATAAAGGAGAGCCGGGGGGTGCAAACATAATTTGACTCATGTGATGATCCCAAATGAGGAAATGAAACACGATCTAGACATGAAAGCGCTGCGGGCGAATCAGTTCTCGCACATCAATATTTTATGATCAATTTCATCCGTCTCTCCGCCTCTTTCTGCTTCCTTTTAGTGGCTGAAATAAGAAGGAGAACGAGTACAGAGTGCAGAACGTGAAGTCTACAGGCTCATTTAAATACCAACATACTTTACTCACTGACTCTATATGGGCTTTTTAACTCAGCATGTATGCTGGGCGTCTCCCCCAGGGAAAGCTGCTCCTCCTATGTTAAGCTTTTAAGACGACCAGAAGGAAATTCACATGAAATATTTTGAATAAACCACAGCTGTTTCCCCCATTCAGGCACTCTAAGCATGCACATTATATGACCACTGTACATTTTCTGTGGTCATGTTACAGGAATCAAGACGTTTATTGTTTCCTGATAGAGAGAGGAGTTACTGGTTTGGGTGGAGGAAGATCTAAACCTCCAGATAAATCTTAAACTGAACCCATTACAGAGAAACTACTTTAAGGAGTTATAATGGACTCGACAGCTTGGACTGCCGCCATACTTTAGGGGAGATTCAGGTCAAATTCTGGGAGCATGGACGCCAGCAAAGGCCCTTATCATCGGTAAACTGACAACTATTTATTCATCTCTGCTAACAGATATCTGCATGCAAGTGCAGTACACAATATGTTCTACATCAAACAACACAAGTCAGCATGATGCTGTGTCGTCTAAGCCAATCAGTGTTGAGATTTCCTGACTTCTTTGAATGCATCAGAAATGATGGATTGGACCAGCTCTGTTCAACAAACATTTTAAAAGTTGATTTCTTCTTCTCTGAAGGACAGATTTGAGACAGACTTTTTACTAGTCTTCATCATGAGGTTGTTATTTTTGCAAACTTAACTTAAGGAGGCTGACTCTCTCACTGCAGACTAAATCTACCTGTGCGTAAGGTAAAGTAACCTTACCTTCCCTAATGTTGAAGCTGCACAGCAGTGGCTGTATGGAGGTAGAACCCATTTAAGCACAATGGTGCAACCTTTTTTTTTTTTTTTGATTAATTTTTGGGGCTTTTTGTGTCTTTAATGGAGAGATAGGACAGTGGATAGAGCCAGAAATCAGGGAGAGAGAGTGGGGTATGACATGCGGGAAAGAAGCCACAGGTGGGCTGCCCACTTGGAAGACCATGGCCTCCATACATGCACACTAACCACTGCACCACCAGCGCCCCAACGTTAGTGAAACCTTAACGCAGGTAGTGAACATGAGCGTGTCTGAGAAGAGCGTCTGAAGAGGCGTCATATGTTTACTGCGGGGGGGAGGGGCTAACGGGTGTCAGGTGAGCAGACTGTAAGAGGTGTGATGAGACGATCGCCTGCAGCTGTGGTGTTTGAAGCAGCCAAGACGGGTGCCAGGACATATAGACCACACCCACCCCAACACGCATTTGAGGACAGATGAGACAGATGGAATAAGAACATGTCAGCATAATAACATGCAAAGTAAACAAACCACAAAGTTACCAGTAGACTTATGTCACTCAAGTGTAGAACAGTTGCACCTCAGCGTTACATGAATCATTTAACATCATCTTCATGTCCAGTTAACATACCAGTATCCCCCCATCACAGTTACCCCATCTCTTCACTCTGTCTATGCACGGCTTACAGAGCTGAAAAAGATCGAATGCTTGGGCAGGATCTTACTAAACACTTTGATCTCCAGGCCTCTCTTTGCACATCCCACAAAAATTTTTTTTGAACCTCCTTTGATTTTTGGGTTCTGAGATGTGGGTGTTGGGCCTTTATGTGATGCAGCTCCTTCAAGTCGCCTCCTTTTTCTGTGTGAAACTGCAACCCTTCAAATCAAGAGTAATAAAATATATCCTGGGAGTAGGAAAAAATATCTATGCTAGAAATATATCGTCACCCAGACTCGTTTAATACAATTATTGATATGCTGGCACAAAGTTTAGCATCTATATTTTACATTTTAAAAATGGCTGTGCTAAATATATTTACCTACCAATATTACTCGCCAGGTCCCTGCTACACAACTCCTCAAAGGGGCGCTTCTGACATGAATGAGAGCGACATGAAGAGATGGTAATTTGCTGACAAAGAAGTTGACAGCGGGATAAATGAAGAAGAAAAAGAAGAAGGAGACAATAGGATATCAGATGTCAGATGGTTATGAAAAAGAGTTAAGAAATTAAGTGTTGTAAGATGTGAAACTGACACCAAATCAAGGTGAATAAATACAACCCTAAATTCTACAACGTTGGGACGTTGTGTAAAATGTAAAAAAAAAAGTTTGGTCAGGGTCATGATTATCGATCTGATGCATTACTTTTCTTTAAATGATGCTTTGTAAACGATTTTCAAACTGAGGAGTCTTTTATTTTGAAAGTTTCTTATATTTTACCATGTTTTGTTCCCTCAACCCTATGTTCCCTCAGTTCTTTGCTCCCTCAGCCCTATGTTCCCTCAGTTCTTTGCTCCCTCAGCCCTATGTTCCCTCAGTTCTTTGCTCCCTCAGCCCTATGTTCCCTCAGTTCTTTGTTCCCTCAGCCCTATGTTCCCTCAGTTCTTTGTTCCCTCAGCCCTATGTTCCCTCAGTTCTTTGCTCCCTCAGCCCTATGTTCCCTCAGTTCTTTGTTCCCTCAACCCTGTTCCCTCAGTTCTTTGCTCCCTCAGCCCTATGTTCCCTCAGTTCTTTGTTCCCTCAGCCCTATGTTCCCTCAGTTCTTTGCTCCCTCAGCCCTATATTCCCTCAACCCTATGTTCCCTCAGCCCTATCTTCCCTCAACTCTTTGTTCCCTCAACCCTATTCCCCCAGTTCTTTGTTCCCTCAGCCCTATGTTCCCTCAGTTCTTTGTTCCCTCAGCCCTATGTTCCCCCAGGTCTTTGTTCCCTCAACCCTATGTTCCCTCAGTTCTTTGTTCCCTCAGCCCTATGTTCCCTCAGTTCTTTGTTCCCTCAACCCTGTTCCCCCAGTTCTTTGTTCCCTCAGCCCTATGTTCCCTCAGCCCTATGTTCCCTCAACCCTGCTCCCTCAGTTCTTTGTTCCCTCAGCCCTATGTTCCCCCAGTTCTTTGTTCCCTCAGCCCTATGTTCCCTCAGTTCTTTATTCCCTCAGCTCTGCTCCCTCAGTTGTTTCTTCCCTCAACCCTGTGTTTGCTTACCAGGCAGTAAAAAGTGAGGAAGACGTAAAGTTGGGGATTCTTTATTACTTACATAAACACAAAGAAAAGCTGCAAACAGACTCAAAGCTTTGTTTGACGACTTTTCATCGACTCGTAATATGATGCATCTATTAATAGGTTAATTTGTGATTAATTATCATCATCACCGTGTACTTTTGTTAATTGACTTGTTGACTGACAGAGTGCAGAAAGTTTATACAGTTTATCACATTTATTTTGTTGAAATGATAACAGACCTGCCACATGGCGCCGTCCATTTCCCCCCCTTTTAATCACACAGGTGGAAGCAGGGACAGGGGGGCAGCAACTCTGGGTGTTTTTAAACATGCAAAAAACAAGAAAGTGTTCACAAGCTGTATGTTTGAACGAGGAGATTGCCACATTTGTCACCCTGACTGTACACAGGCTTTCTCCTGCCAGCCACCTCGTGAAAGTGAATCGCTGTAAATTGCAAAGTTCCTGATGAAGCTCTTCATACTCCTTTCTGCCTTCCATAATATTTGCTCCTACTTTTTTGTTGATAAAGTTAATTTGTCCAAATTTTACACATCATTGAAGTGTCTGACTGTAGCTTCAGCATCTTTACATCATGTCTTGCTCCTTCACTATATGGGACACATCCCGCTGTGAGGGAAACGTGTGATTAAGAAACTCTTACAGAAAGACCACAGATAATAAAACGTCCTTACATATTCGTAAACTGTGGATACAAATTTTTTTTTTTCCTTAGCGTAGCCTAGAGGGCTTCATAACAATAATGACTATATTTAACACTTTGTGTTTGTAAAGTGTATGGAGAGCGACTATATGACCAAAACTAGCACCACCAGAGTCCTGACTCTCCAAAATCTCTCACAGTCAAACACGACTTTTGAGTCAACAATCATGGTGGACGACAGCAGGAATAATTGGCAATAGTGTTTTAATGTAATGAATGAAGCTCTAAAGAACTTCTGATGAAGTCGTTGAACATGAGATGTGCATGTTAACGCGCAAAACTGGAGGTGAATGCTCAGATCTTTTCTATCGGCTACCATTTTCGTTCCTCTGTGCGCGGCTGCCCCCCTCCCTCCACACACACAGAGCAGGATATGTGATTTTAAAGATTAATCATGATTAGCCTGCCTGCTCAGATGGGCTCACACACACCTCAAACCACAGGAAAGGAAAGTCTGGTGAAATAATCTCTAGAACCATTCCAAAAGAAACATGTCTTTGTTTGTGATGGTTAAAGGGGAGAATCAGACCCAAGTAGTGTGTACGTTCTTTGGCTGCATCCATCTGCACCCAGAGCGCAGCAGTTGCTTAAAATATGCAAATTTTGCAATAACAGTAGGAAGACTCCCTAATGGGGGCCCATCTGACAGCAGTCACTCTCATCGACCTACTGAGCATCTCATGCATTATTCCTGTGAAAACCAAAGATCTTCATTGAACGTCGCTAAATGAAATTTACGAGGAATTATCCGTCTACGAGTGAAAAAACAGGATGAGGATGAGCGTCGGGACACTGGCCGACATAATGGAGGTTGGAGGGGCCCCAGATTCATTTTGCCTAGGGCCCCAACAGAATCACCACCGTCTGCATCTGAGAGTTTCAGGGATTTTGGATGAGATAGATAGAATATCTAATAAAGCAATAAAACATGTTATATAACACCTGGGATCAGTATGATAAGTCATTTAATGCTTAAGTTTTTTCAGTGGTGTTAACAAGGTCAAATGAGTTCTTACTTTCTCCATGTGAAAAAGTTACTTGACACGTTCTTAAGGTTGATGGTAATTTCATGGCTGTGTATTGGACTCAATGCATCTTTCAGCGATGCATATGACTGAGTCACCTGATGAGGTGATGATTATAAATGAGTAGAGTAATAACGTCATCATGACAAGATGGTACTAATGGTGTTTGCAGAGCGTTCATTTAACTTAAAGACAAACTTAAACACGCCACCAGCATGATCCGGTTTGAATTGTTGACTGTGCAAATAAAAAAAATACTTTGGAAAAAATTAAGACGCTGCACACAAGTAGAGGATTAAGGAAAGATCAAAACTTTAAAAATAGCGCTGATGATGGACAGGTGGGAGTCTTCTTCTCATCTATCAGTTACTTTTGATTAAGATACTTAAGCTCACTATTGTGCAAAACTCCCAGGAAAAGTCCAACTCAACTCTGATAAGTCAAATTTAATTGCAATATCAATATTGTCCTATACGTTGTATGCAAATTTCTGAACCCGACCGAATGTGGAGAAGGTACAAAAAGAGGGGCTTGCCTCCGAGATGAAAACCTGCTGTCTGCAAATCCAACCTCGTCTGATCATCGGAACAAGGTAAAGTTTTCATTCTTGACTTTTATAAGAGCGTTTTTTAAGATAGTTTACTATAGGCTTGATTTGCTGAGCATTAATTCAGCTTTTTTACAACGTCTGATCTTCACACAGATGGGATTCACTCTTCAACTCATTGTGCTCCTTGGCCTGAGCGGCGGACTGCTGATGGGAGCAGATGTAAGTGTGATCTCATCCTGATGCCTCACTGTGAGCTATGCTGTGTGCTGAGGTTACTGCGAAATTAAACTACAAGTGTCTGACAGTGGTGGAGGTGGTAAATTCTAATCTCTATCCTCACTTTAGATTTTGCTTTAATTGGAGGAAATGACACAAAAAAAAAAAACACTTTAAATCCTATCCTTGCTTTAGCAGCAGATCCAGATCTGGAACTTGTTGCCTTAAAAAAAACGATTGGGACTTGTTTCCCCTCCACCATTGTTGTTGAAAAAGTTGTTATCTGAAGTTCTTGTTGATTAATTGGTTGTTGAGGGACTTGTCTGATGTGAAAATGTCACATGTGGTGATCATTTCAATTAAATGTTAATTGGAGCAGCTTCTGGTGTGCACACTTAGTCTTCCTTATTTCGATGAGGGAGAAGTGACATTGACGAGCACCGCAGTGTTGAATGAAAAGGAACAACTTTTACACTGAGAGCGCAGTGAGAAAAAAAACAGATGACATGGAGAGCCTGAAAGCGCTGAACTGCATTTGTTTTGTATAATGACTAGTGATGTGTAGGTCATGAACGATTCGTTCCAAACGAACGAATCATCTGGGTGAACGAACTGAACTGAATCACTTACTGAAAAGAGTCGTTCATTTCTCAACTCTCTCTCCTCTCTCCCGTCTCTCGTATCTCTCTCTAGACCGTAAGAGTCGCTCAAAGCCCGCCCTCCCTCTCCCTTTCATGTCAGTGACACGTACTGACTGAACAAACAGGACGGAGTCGGTCGGGAGCTCCGTGTCGCTAAAGCCCGCCCCTACTTCTCCCTCTCATGTCTCCAAAATTGAGGAAGTAGAAAATATATTATTTAACATTTAGGTGTCGCGAAAATGTTTGTGCTTTTTATAGCTGCTGTCAGTTTACAAACGGCTTTTATATCCAACTTAATTTCACTCACTTAATAAACCTCACTGTTTTAACATCCACTAATGATCGTGTTTCAGTCAGTACATTGTGTGTGTGTGTGTGTGTGTGTGAGACTGAGGCTGGTGACTCTCAGTCTCACTCGTTCACGTTCACTGAACGAACTGAACGAGAGCTTCGACGTGAATCACTGAACGAACTGAGAGGAAGAGCGGAGCTGTCGTTCATTGAAGGAACTGAACGAAAGCTCCGCCTCCAAGTCTCTCTCTTCCTCTCAGTCAGACAGTCAGTGAGTGATTTGCGTACTGAACGTACTGAACAGAACGGTCAGGGAAAATAAATGTGATTGTTTTAGCAGATTTCAGTTTGCAAACTGTAGCTTTATCCAACTAAATTCTCAGCTCATTGGCTTGTTATTCACCACCGGCTGTTCTCAGTACGATCGCGAGCAGAACTAAACGTTCGGCCGTGTTTCAGCTTATTCAATTTTGATTCACAGGCAGAGCTGCAGAGAAGTACTGAACGATTCGGTGAACGAATCTTTTGAACGAATCACTTTACTGAACTGATTCTACTGATTCAGTACACTGAAAAGAACTGCTTTTCACATCACTAATAAGGACAAAAAAAAGGCACGACCCAAGCAAATCAAGTGCTACTACAGCGTCCCTGTGTACTGAACATGCAGGTTTATTTTCTATTTGTGTGTGTGTGAGTGAGAGTGTGTGTATAACAGTTACGTTTTATACTTTTTTATCAAACTTTATAAGATAATTCTTGCCTGGTAAAATAAAGGTTAAATAAATATTGAATCAGTCAACAATCATAATTTATTGGAAAAGTCTTCAGGGAAACAAACACTTGACAAAAAACGTTCATTAGTCTTGAGAGTTGCTATAGCAACAGAGTCAAACTTACTCAGTGGGCCTCGGCAGGAGTCCAATTTTTATCAATATCAACTGTGAATTAAATATTATTTCTTAAAAAGCCCCAAAGCGCTGATGCATTAAGTTTAATATCGTCTTCTTTTCATTCACAGGCAAAATGCACCAAAAAAGGTTGGTGCTTCTTTCTTGTTCTATGGTGGAGGCAAAT